>NC_022030.1:12131629-12143722 GCF_000317375.1 Microtus ochrogaster
TTGATAAAAATTAAAAGAAGTAAACATATAGAAAGAAAACCTTACTTTAGCCATAAGATTGAAATATTTAAATTGTATATTCAGCAAATCTCTTCCTTCATTTTCAAACACCTGCACGTCTGAAGTGAATTTCATCCTGTGCCAGTACAGGTTAGTGGTCTTGCCTAAGGTTTTATTCTGACCTAATCCAGTTAGGAGGTGAAGGAAGGTTTGCCTGTGAGGTCAGAGTTTTCAAGCTCACTACAACATATGGACTTACTGCTTCATGTTTGTCCTCATTGTTATCTTCCCCTTCTACCCAACTCCTGATGCTCCAAATTAAATCCTTCTAGAACTATAAAGACTGGAGATGCTTCACTCTTAGAAATAGCTTCACATATCAACCCAACCCCCTACATGTTAGGCTTTGAGATGGCCATAGAAACCTCAAGACTACCAATAGCAGCCTCTGGCTGTTCCTGGCTGGGCATCTCTCACCTAGCCCACAATCTAGGGCCCTAGGAGTTGTCCATGTTTGCACAGTGGCTTCCATTTATACTCATACCCATATCCTTGCAGAAGCAGGTGTGATTGTTAACATAGACAACTGTACCCTCCACCATTTCTATTGGGGCCTCCAGTGGTTTCACTCTTAGACTTTCATTAGGTTACCAAGAGCTTAGACAAGGAGGTACTGATTTAAAACAGGGTGCACTTACTTCCACAATAATGCTTCATTTTTCTTTCTGGGATGGTCCACGAGAGTGCAGCAAGTGCCTATATCAATTAATGTTGGTGGCCATTGCTGTTTCTAGGCCTTGAGATTGCACCATTCTAGTGTTAACTGTGAAGTTTCTAATGACATCAAGCAACACTGTTACGGAAGAGGAATCAGACTTATAGCTGTGTCCCATGTTTTGTTAGGATCTCCCAAGAAGTGCCTCACAAATAGATGGAAGAAACACAAAGGTCCTCACTTTCATCACCTACGTTGGGTGTGGACTATCGGCTATTTTCTCAGCAGCAACTCTCCTGACATATGTTGCTTTTGAGTAAGTATATTTCCATCTGCCATGCTCGGTGCTAACAATTGCAAATGCAAGCCTGAAAACATGCCTCAGCTTTAAAAAGAATTCTACAGTTTATGATGAATAGTGTTGGTGTCTCCCTTTGAATGTTTCCCATAAGATCATACACCAAGAACTGTCCAGGTATAGAATTTTAGTTTATAACTACTACATCTCTATTTGTAAAAATGGATCCAAGTCTGTTCAAGATTATTAACACTTAGGTAAATTAAAATGACATGAAATACTTGCTACATTGTAAAAGGTAAAGATATTTGCTTCATGAATTGTATAAAAGCATTCTTGAAACAGGGAATTTTTTGAAAGGGATATCTGACTCATTAAAAACCAAGAAACGTCAAACAATTCTAGGGAAATTACATTTTAAGAGCAATCAGGCTTCCCTGACCTGTGGGAAGTCCAAGGACCGTCCACCTCCATCCAGGTTTAGTAAGGTGAGCATCCAAACTGCCTAGGCTCCCCCAAAGCCAGTACATGCAGTAGGATCAAAAACCCATTGCCATTGTTCTTGAGTTCTCAGTAGTCCTCATTGTCCGCTATGTTCAGCAAGTCCGGTTTTATTCCATGCTTTTTCAGACCCAGGCCAGCTGGCCTTGGTGAGTTGCCGATAGAACACCCCATTGTCTCAGTGTGTGCAAAATGCAGCCTGCCGGTAAAAGACCTGACTGGGAAGAATACCTTGCTGTCCACATAGTCAGTCTATAACAGGTTGCTTGAGTATGAATGTATGTGGGTTCTTGGGATAATTTGTTTTTCCCCTGTAATATGTAAAATGTTTACTCATGTAAGGGATGTGGAAAACAAGTTGTGTTTACTGTTTGTTTTGTATTCATTATAATCGTTCACTTGAAAACCAGAATGTAACCGCATTGTCGTTTTTATGTTGTTTGGAAAATTTTGCTGAGTTGTATAAGCTTCCCTGGCAGAAGGGAGTTTCCAGGATCTCTTTTCAATGTGACCACAATGAATAAATCTCTTTCCTGCTTTCCACTATTAAAAAAAAAAGAAAGAAATTACATTTTAAATAAAAATGTCAGACTAGAGGAATGGCTCAGCAGTTTAGATCACTGCTTCCTATGGCAGAAAGACCCAAGTTCAGAGTTCAGATTCTACCACTTTCCTCAGACTGCTCATGACCATCTGTAACTATAGTTCCAGGGTCTTTAATGCACTTTTCTGGATTTTGCGGGCATTCCCATGAAGGTGCGCGCACACACACACGCACACACACACACACACACACACACACACACACACACAAACATACACACATGAACAAACACATAAATTAGTTGATTCAATATGTACTCCTTGTCACTCTGGAAAAATTCCTAAGTTAAAAAAAAAAGTTGTGAGTGTGGTAGCTCATGACTTTAATAGCAGCACTCAAAAGGCTCAAACAGAGGAGTTTCCGTGAGGCAGAGGACAGCCTGGGCTACGTGCTGAACTGCAAGGCATCCTGGGCTGCAGTAGAAGACCCTGTCTCAAAAACAGGTGAATAAATAAATATGAACTCTGTAGAAACAAGTTGAGAATTTTGAAAACAGTTTTGAATGGAACATCACAGTCTTTGTAGCCCGGCAAACACTCATAAAATCTTCACTCCTCCACACGGTGGGTCCATGTCTTGTGTATGGACTTACCAATACCGGGAATGGGAGGAAACAGGAATTGCTTCCTGTATTTAAGCATTGGTGTTCAATGTTGCTCCTTGCATACGAGTCTCTTCTCCACCCTTAGGAAACTACGCAGGGATTATCCCTCCAAAATCCTGATGAACCTGAGTTCAGCCCTGCTCTTCCTGAATCTCATCTTCCTCCTGGATGGCTGGATCACTTCCTTCGATGTGGCTGGCCTCTGTACAGCTGTGGCTGCCCTGCTGCACTTCTTCCTCCTGGCCACCTTCACCTGGATGGGGCTAGAAGCCATCCACATGTACATTGCTCTTGTGAAAGTGTTTAACACTTACATCCACCGGTATATTCTAAAATTCTGCATCATTGGCTGGGGTAAGCCTCCCCCAGACATGGGTCCTCATGCATTGTACTATAAGACCCGTAGAAAAGCTGTGATTACAAACCTGCATCAGAAAAAAAAAACCCTGAAGAAGGGACAGAGGGACATCCTCATTACCCAACACTGCATGTTTCTGAAACCCTCACCAGTACTCACTAAATTCAGGAGTAAAAGGAAAAGCCTTGGCTCCTGGGTCATCACAAACTCATTTCCTGAGCCTTGTGCCAGCCCACCCAGGGCTAAAGAAGCAACTGACAGCCCATTATGCTTCCAAATATAGTTGCCAGCTAAACGCCTAGCCCTACTCATCCCTGTTGTGGGAGCCAGAAAAAGAGCATAATTTTCATGTGTACAATCAAGACATTGAAAAAAGCACTGCCTTTAGCTTTTTAGCATGGATCCTTGGTCAGATATCCAAAGGCCATCCATATTAGCCAGTTTCAGAATCATTCTTTCTCTGGGATTTTTGGCATGAAGCTAGGCACTGTAAGGCTCAATCACGTATCTTTTTCAGATAGCAATATTCAAAGGCTAAGCCATTCCTTAGTTTTCCACATACTGCCATGAGAAAAACCAAAGGATCTCTTGGGGAATTGAGGAGGCATGAGTTGATTCAGTGAAGTAGATATGGAGTAGTACTCCTGATTCTCTGAAGAGGAAAGACATCATGCACTTGCTGTTTACCCCTACTTCTCCTCAAGTCTTTGTTTCATATATAAAAAGGATAAAAGCAGTTGCATTCGATCTTATCTTTCAGAACGCTGGTGGCCCAGTGTTTAAACAACCATACTGGTCAGTGCTGCATCCCATAGAATCAGGGTCTCAATCTCCAGCATCACTAGACCCCAAAGAAGGCTCAGGCATCTTATCATTGAAGAGTGGGTTTTTAACTATATGTCACACACTGAGAAGAGAATTTTGCTGTTGGTTTGAACCAGGCAACTTGGCCATTCTAAGAAAACTGCATCTCTCTTGTAGAGGGTTTTCTTTTTCTCACTTAACAGTTTCAGTCCTATGAGGCAGTCCCAGAGTCTTCAGGAACTCTCTCAATGCCATGGTCTTTTTATAACAGGTCTGCCAGCCTTGGTGGTGTCAATTATTCTAGCGAGCAGAAAACAAGACGAAGTGTATGGAAAAGAAAGTTATGGCAAAGAGCAGGATGATGAATTGTGAGTAAATCCTGTTTGCGGGGAGACTGTGCTGGGATATGCACTTTGTTTCCTGAGGTTTAATATAAGGTAGAATGGTGACAAGGACGCTACAGCAGTGACAGTAATGCCCCAATTGTGAAGGCTCTAGTTCACCTGTGAGATTCTGTCGAAAGTCCTTCTACCAGAGATTCGCATTTCCGTGTATAGAGCTGCCTTTCTTCATGTTAATAACACTGTGCTACATGGTCTGGAGAGTGCAGACACCTGAGAAACTCTCTTCTTAACTCCTTCAGTTAAGGGGATTCTGTATTATCTCAACCCAGACATATCGACAGTAGAAGAAGTGACCCAATGCCAATAAGAGCGTTTTACAGAAAACAGGGAGATCCTGAGTTCCTGGGAAAATTTTTCCTTTACAAGTGGAGGTGATTGAGATTAAGGTCATTATATTGCTTAAGCAATTAATTCTCAAGTGCCTCATTAAGACACTTAATGTGGACCATCAACATTGACTGATTTGAAGAATTACTGATTGCTTAATGAACATTTTTTATTATGTGAGACCTCCAATACGTCATGTCTGTGTGAACTTCAGGGATAGCTAATGCTTCTATACCTAACCAGTTCTCTTCCCTCATGGCCTCCCCTTTGTTTTTCTGAATCAACACAATGGAACCCTAACAAGTTGGACCTGTAACAAGAATCCCAGGATCTTTGTGACACTTCCATGTTTAAAGAAATCCTAGTGCCACGGACATGCAGTGTTATTTAGGAGACCCTTATAAAAAATGCTAAATTTTAAACTAAATCAGCTTTAAATGACTGATGGAAAATCTATCTTCCTCGGGTGTCATAGGATTTTGAGGCTCTGTTTAAAGTTGTGCCATCACAAAATCTCATTTAGTAAACATTGATTGTATGCTAGAAATCATGTTGAGCTGTAAGGTCTGAGAATGTTCCAGAAAGCATTCACTTCAGTAGCCAGAATGTGGATAATACATTTTAAGATAAACTTAATTTCCTGAAATCATTGAATTCTTAGATTCTTAAAATTTCCCATAGTTTAAAGAAACACTAGAACATCTGCAAATTGTATCGCTTCTCAACTTTACTTTAGTTAGACCGAGTAGTTAGAATTTTTCTTCCATCTATTATCGGGTATATTTCTGAAAATCATGGATATTCCTTTAATGAAGAGGTGTTATAATCTACATATGCCTTACAGTTGTATGCAAGGAATATCTCTACATGAATCTTTTAATTCCATAATATTTGCTGCAACTAGAACAGTAATATAAGTAATAATCGCTTTGTATCCTGAATTCTCAATTCAGTGTGAAAAAGAAGTATAAATTTTCTAATCATAGATGACAAGGAACTAAAAATATAGGCAACTACTAGCATTGATGTTGTGGATAAAATCCACCAGGGCCAACTTCTCAGCAACTCTCCTGGCTTCTTTCACATAGGCATAAGTAGCTGCAATACCGTGGCTCTCACAAAAATCTCTTAGCAGACCTCTGCTTCCATGTTATTTTTTTTTATAATGGTGTCAGCACAGCCACCCCTTGACAGGAAAGGACAGCAAAACTGAGTGCTGAAAATCCCCTTTGTTAGACTAAGGACACACAAGAGGAAGAGGGTCATTGTGGTTAGGATCAGCCAAACAATCATACACTCATACCAATCAGAATTCAACAAGCAACCTTATTTGCTTTTTAATGTTGACTTAAATAAGAAGATTAAGACAGCAGTGATCCAAAACTACTCGAACAAAAAAACCACCTTTGAAAGGATCAAAGCAGAAACTGGAGTCCACGGAAGTGAGCGGACTTTTCAGAGGTTTCAGAAAGAACTCTACAAGCTGTGTAAACCAGGTCGAGGAAAGTCACGAGTAAACAGGGCATGGTGGCCAAACTCTTTTATCATGTTCTTGTTTCTTTTCCTTTAAGTTGCTGGATTCAGGATCCTGTGGTATTTTATGTGAGCTGTGCTGGGTACTTTGGAATCATGTTCTTCCTGAACGTTGCCATGTTCATTGTGGTCATGGTACAGATCTGTGGGAGGAACGGAAAGAGAAGCAACCGGACCCTGAGAGAAGAGGTTTTAAGAAACCTGCGTAGCGTGGTCAGCCTGACCTTCCTGCTGGGCATGACGTGGGGTTTTGCTTTCTTTGCTTGGGGACCCTTAAATATCCCTTTCATGTACCTCTTCTCCATCTTCAATTCTTTACAAGGTAAGATGAATAGTACCCGAGCAGTGGCTGCTTTCTTATTTTATCATATTTGTGGACAGTTTCCCTTTTGACAGAACAGGTCAATTTTCTATTACTATTGTAGATGTCGAGCACAGTTTCAGGCACAAATAAACATTCATTCAAAAGCTTTGAATATTCCAGGTAATCTACAGTGCCTGGTAGATAAATATAGCATCATGCAAAGGAGTATGGAGCAGCATGAAGTTAGCTGAGGACCTAACCAGAGGTTTAAGGGCTCACAGTCAACTTTTGTCTTCTTTCTAGTTCAGGCTGCTACTGCTGCTGCTGCCTTCGTGCAAACTGTGTAGGTTTTCCATTCATGGTACAGTAGTTCACCTCACCCCCTAAGGTCCCCAGGTTTAAAAATGAAATCCAACTCTAATTCAGAAACTTGTCTTTTTATGAGATACAGAAATTAATTCAACCTATCAAACATACAAATGTTCGGCTTTAGAGAACATACATATATACATACACACACCAATGAGAGAGAGAGAGAGAGAGAGAGAGAGAGAGAGAGAGAGAGAGAGAGAGAGAGAGTGACAGAGAGAAATGGTCTCAGTATGTAGTCATAGCTAGTCTAGAACTTGCCATATAGACCAGTGGCCTCTAGCTCACAGAGATCCACCTGCCTCTGCCTACTGTATCTCCATACCTGGCCATGCAATTGTAGTTTTGATTCCATGACACACTGTCTGGTCTCCTCTAAATGGACTTCTGTCAGTTTTTCAGTTACAACTTGAAAAATTTAATAGCTTTCCTTCCTTTGTGGTGCTGAAGATTAAGCCTTGGGCTTCACACATGTCCACCTCTGAACTACTTTCTGAGTCTTTCGATAAAATTCTTGAAGATACCAGACAGTCTCCATTCTTATGACAAAACTCTTTTGCGTATTGAAGCACCATGAGCTCAACACATCATAAGAAATTAAACGGCACAGTCCGATATGACCACCCCGTGTGTGTGTGTGTGTGTGTGTGTGTGTGTGTGTGTGTGTGTGTGTGTTTCACTGTGCAGTCCCAGCTGGCCTCAAACTCAAAGTCCTACTTCAGTCACCTGAGTGCTAGGATTAGAGGCCTCCAGCATCCCTACCTTCAGAGCCTGGGCTATTTTCAGTGAGAACACTATCAGTTTTGCTGAAGCTACTCATACAGTTATGGATGTGCAGAAGAACACCTAAATAAATCCAAACGAATCTGAGCTGGGGTAGAAAGCCGTGTTGTACTCCTCAAAATTCCGTCACCTTGCTGGGCATTCCCTCTTGCTGTATCTAAGACGTCTGCGCTTTTCTGAAGGAAAGTATGACTCACCGCCCTTAAACTTCTGCTGGTTTTTGAACTGAAACAATTGTCACAAAGTAGATGCGTAGTGACTGTTAAATACATGGATTGCTGGATGAGGGAAAGGAGAGGATCTTCTCCGAGGCATGGCCTAGATCCAATCTGAGATGCCTCTGGCATAAATACTCATTAATTAATTCAGCAAAGATATTCAGGCTCATAACAGGCAAAATATGCAGGCTTGTTATCATGAAGATGTAGACTAATAAGTCTCAAGAGTATATCCTTAAGTTCGAAGTTAAATTCATAGTGTATGAATATGTCTAAACAGCGATCCGGCTCAGCAAAGGCAATATTCCTCCATTTATTCTCTTTTATGATACACTACTTAAAAGTGCCCAAGTAAATATTGACAGGAGTGTCCAGTCGCATTAGGAATTCCATGGTTTTATATTTCAGGACTGTACATGAAAGGCACAGTCATCTGCCAGCCCAACCTTGGTTCGCTGTTAGAATTTCCTGGCGTAAACTTCAACAGCTCCAGCTGTCAGTACAGGCCGTTTCTATTCATGAGAATTGGGATGCTTAGATTTTCCTAGCACGGGTCTCCTGATGAAAGGGGAAAATGTCAGCCCTCATCAAGTCAGTGTTCTTCATAAATCACTGACTTTAAGGCTGATTTTTAAATCATACACATTGAGAACAACTTTATCCATGTCCGAGGATATTGAAAACATCCCCTAAACAAGATTTAAATGCAGAGACCTTGATCCTGAAGGCATGACTCTATGGACAATTATTTCACCAGCCAGGCCAAATGAAAACTTCCTGGAACAGTGTATACATTTTTAATGGCTTTCATTGGTGAGCTAGTTTTTACCTTTAACACAAGGCTTTTTTGGTAAGAATTTTATGCTTTATTTGAAGCATGTAGAGTCTTGTGGGGTGGTAATCCCATAGTTCAGGAGCAGGAACAGAAAGATACTGACTTCTGGGTCACTCTGAGTTATATAAGGAGGCTCTATTTTTAAAGGGGCAATAGAGTAAGCTTCATGAGGCAACGAAACTGAGAAAATTCTCTTTTTTTTCTGAAATGAAGAACATCAGAAAGAAAGGATGATTTGATTCAACTACTGTCTAAATTCTGTCTGATCTCATCCCCTTTGATGCTTCTCCAACATATGGAGAATTTTGACTTTCCTAACAAGTTCAACAAGTTAAAAAGTTTCATGGCTGAAACTTGATCCTCCATTTTCTATTTCCAGAAAGAGACAACAATATCCATTAGTAGTCAAGTACAACCAGGCCCTCTCGTGTACCCAAATGTGAGAACCTAATTCATGCATTCCATAGTTCTGCAATCAGAAGCTGCTATGGAGAACACACACAAATAAAGGAGTATTAGTCTGCTCACAGATGTCTGCCACTACTTACATTGTAACTTTAAGATGCCTGGAGCAACAGAAATCATGTGCCTTTTTGTAGTGCATGAGAGTTAATGAAATACTTCCATCTAACATGTGTGCTTTTACTATCAGCCTCAAAAGTCTGAAAAGCAGGAACTTCAGCAAAAGGATATAGTTTTGTTTTTTTAATGGGTAGACTTATAGTAAGAAAGTCAATGACTTTCCCAAGATCAGTTGGGATCTGACAATGAAATATTAATAATATATATATGTGACAATTAGAGAGCACATTAATAGGTGACAGAGTATAAAAGGTATAGTTTTCAATAGAAAAAGAACTAAAGCAAATTCCTTAACTACCCCTCAGTTCATGTCAGTCTCTTCATTTAGGAAGTGAATATCTACCTCCATTTATTAAAAAGCTAGCAAATACACTTTTAATAACTTAATGGGAATTTAATTTGTTATTCAACAGGAACCGTCATTGGTTTCGATCCCACGGGCAGACTGAGACATTAAGTTAGATTTTTGAGATGCACTAAATTAATTGCTGAATTAATTGCTGAATTTTCCTTGCTCTGTTGGAGCCTCCTGCAAGTTTTAAGCCATGACACAGCAACACACACAATGCGCATGTGTAATTGCTGCCAAGGTAAAGATGGCCCGCCTTTCAACTCCAGACACCCGAACCGACACTGAGTGGGATGCAATGTGACACACTGCAAGGAAATATATTGCTCATCCTTTGACCAGGCATTTCATGCCACAGAGAAATAATTTTGTAAAGGGAGTCTTTGTAGTATGAAAGGAAAAGCCAAAACACATTTCCAAAACCAGCCAGAAACCCAACTTAACAATAGCTGGCTTTGTTTGAGTGGCAAGCACACCTGGGAGGTGGTCAGTCTTGTGTTTAGAGTCCCTCCAGAGCTTAGAAGCCATCCAGGCTGTTTCACCAAGGGTCAAGAATGTAGCGCACACTGCTTCTTCCTTTCCAATAGATGACTTGATGAATTATTGACTGATTTTTCTATCAAAAGTCTAAAATTTACATTCATGAGCTAAGACCCAGTCACTCACAGCTACTAACCTGACCCTCTCTCAAACCCCTGAAGTTGTTTATATGATGATATGTTAAAGTTTACATCTTCCCTCTGTGTTTCAATCGGTTTGTCATTCAGGTTCAGAAAAGGTGAATTTGGGCTTTTTCTCTTTTAGTCCAAATTTGTTGTTTACTTTCTTGGAATGTTTTGTTTTGTTTTTGTTTTTGTTTTTTGGGGGTTTTTTTTGCCTCTAGATACTAAACTGCTCTAAGAGATGAGCAGTCAAAACTATCATCTCCCCTCCATCTGGACTTGCATGAGGCCTTTTGGAACAGTGACAGGTGGCCACTTAGCTGACTTCGACTTTACCCCCTTATATCCACGGAAACTCTTTCTGGCATTTCTTTTTAAGTTTTTTTGATAATTGGACTCAACATCAGAAATAGCTACTCATGTTACATGGACTCCTGAAAGCCATGTTTCTGCCTGCGTGAAGCAAAGGGAATGAATTCTACATGGGAGTCAAATTTCTAACGAAAATATCTTTTCCCCAAAAATAGATAAATAGCTCCATAAGGATCAAGATTAAAGGCAAGTCATATAATCCACAATGAATATGATGCCAGAATTTAAAAGCCAGGTTTTATTTCTTTTCTAAGGGGCTAAGATTCTGGATTTGATGACAGGATTAGGAACAAGAAACAAAACCTACTCCTTCAGAAGATTTTTTTTAGACTGTTTCCTTTCCCCAGAATCAGAGCGCTCACCATCTTCCTGCACTGTTTGCATAGCTAGCCCAGGTTATCAAAAGTCGTGATAAGATAGAGTTTATTACATTCTCTACCTTCAGAATCCCCATAGAGAGACCTGCTTCCCCCACATGCGTTACAGTATTTGTCCTTCTTCAGCCCAGCTGGAAATATTATTAATTTAAATGGAATAACATTGCCATGTTTACTGGGAATTAAGAAATTTTGAGTTCTCGCATCATAGTGGTGTGTTGGTGTGAAGTGAGTATCTCGTGGAAGACGGATGCTAATGAAGGCGTGGAGTGACAGAAACGAGAGGGGGAAGAGTGGCTTGAAATCTGGTGTGCTCATCTAGCGTGCAGTGCTTTCGAGTAGGTGAATTAGATAAGCAAGGTAGTTTACAAGGTGAAGCAACTGTTGCTAAGGAATCCTGGCTTGGATTCCTTTGAGTGGTAGTCTCTCAGGCTAGGCTTAAATTCACCCAAAAAGACAATAGGCAGCTGTAGGCTCTTGTTTTTTTGTTTTTTTTTATTGTTGTTTGGTTAGTTTATTGTTTGTTTTATAATAGAAAGGACTCATGAATTTAGCACTTACTAATCAAGATGAAGCAAAAGCTTTAATTTGGAATTCAATCTTTTGGCTGTATGGGCTTCCAAACTCACTGAGAGTCTCTTAGTCATCAGTTCAGTAAAGCTGAAGGGACCAAGAGGAGTGAAACTTCCTCATTACTACTCCAGCCACAGATGAAGCTCTTTGCAGAAAGCTGGGGACCATACGTTTGCTGGGTGGAAGGAATAACCTCAAAGGCAGAAAGAAACGTGGATAGAGGATGGAGGTCGAGTGGGAAATGGAATGGATTCCTTAGAATGCAATGGAAGCCCTATTATGATTGTGAAGCTAACTTCTTCTGGTACCATGATATCTAAGTATATGGGGGAAACCTCAGCATTTAAGAGGGAACACAGAGCTGAGTGGTAGTGGCACATGCATTTAATCCCAGTATTCCAGAGACAGAGGCAGAGGCAGGTGAGATCAAAGCCAATCTGATCTACAAAAAGTTAGTTCCAGAACAACTAGGACTGTTACACAGAGAAATCCTGTCTCAAAAAAGAAAGGAAGGAAGGAAG
>NC_022030.1:12144320-12156621 GCF_000317375.1 Microtus ochrogaster
TCTGTGTATCATGTGTGTGTGTTAGCCTCAGAGGCCAGAAGAAGACACCAGATCCCCTGGAAATGGAGTCATAGACAGTTGTTAGTCCCTATGTGGATGATGGAATTAAACTGATATTGTCTGTTCATCTCGCTAGTCCTTAACCCTGGTTATACACACACACACACACACACACACACTTTTCTACCAAGGTTTCCCCTCCCTCCTCTCCTTCCAGTCCCTTCCGTGGTTGGCCACTCCCACAATTCCACATTTTGTAGTCAGGACAAATTGTAGTTCAAAGGATTTGTGGCTGGGTTGGTGTCCCAATTCCTCCACTGGAAAAGTCTTGCCTGGGTAGAGCAAATGGCCACCAGTTCAGGCTCCACATCCCCCATTGCTAGGAATCTTAGCTAGGGTCACCCTTGTGGATTCCTGGAAATTTAGACTGCGCTAGGTTTTTAGCTTTTTAAAAATGTGTCACTGAGTCCATTTTATCTTTGAACTCATCCTCTTTGACTATGGTCTGCATGAAATTCTTAAAATAATTCATATTTTAGATCCTTAAAAGTTCAAAAAGTCAAATTTACAGCTTAGCTCTTTTCTAGTGTCCTGAAAATCTAATAAACATCTTCTGAAGTTTCTTTTCTCCCATCCGTTTGACATGTAAAAACACACATGTTACAAAATACAGAGGGAAGCCAATTGCAGAGGAAGACAGCCAGAGATATTCTGCTAATATCAAGGCTAGAACAGAAATCCAGAGGGCTTCATCCCTGTTGTCATTTATTCTAAAATATAATTATGAATTGTGTGACATTTAGCAAAGTTAACTATAAATATCGGACTGTCAAACCTTTCTTGTGCTATCTTTTGAAATTTTACCTTATTTATTATTGGTGTATGTGTGTATGCTTCAGGGGCACACACATGCTGTATAGCACACATGTGGAGGTCAGAGAAGAGCTTCACAGAGTTGGTGCTCTCTTTCCACCTTTACATGAATTCTGAGGATCAAACTCAGGTCTCTAGCCTTGAGTGTCAAGCACTTTATTCACTGAGCAATCTCTCTTGCCTGCCCGCAATTTTTTAATTATGCAAGCTAGAGTATAGCTGAGTTTGCTTAAGGAATACTCCATATTCAAAAGCAACTGATAAGCTTGATTGTCCTGTAACAATACTATAATAATTTTACTTTTATGACACTCTGCAAGATTCTTGGATCCATGAAATTAAGGATCAACCTTATTCTTCCTGAAAATTCCAAATGTCAAATTCAGTGCTTTGAAGATAGTCACTGCACAAATAAACCTTCTAGAAGTTTCCTTTACCTCCCTTCCACTCTAAGCATTTTAAAGATTCCATTGCAGCCTGCATCTTCTGTAAGGCCCTTCCTCATGTAGACATACCAACACTGTCACTAGCATAGTATAAAACAAGAGTTTTACCTCAAAATTTACTGGTGTTTTTCAGAAACTTTTGCCTTTAAAGCATTGTCATTATTGTCCTATATCCTTTAATTTGCATGGAACTCAGTTTGTTATATTTTTATTTGTTTTGTTTTATAACAAGGTTTCCCAATGTAGCCCAGGCTAGCCTTGAACTTACCCTCTTGATTCAGTCTTCAAAGTTTTGTGTGTACCCCTACTGCACCATTGTCATCTACAATGCATGCATGGTCTTTATCTTCAGGTGTGAGTGTATATGGTGTGCATTTGCACATGCACATGTACATGTGCGCACACACACACACACACACACACATTCATGCATCTGTGTAGGCCCACAGTTGACATTGGATGTCTTACCTGATTTCTACCTTATTTGTTGAGGCAGGGTCTCTCCTTTGAACCTAAAGATAATCAGAATAGCTAATCTGGCAAGCCAGCTTGCTCTAGAGATCCCATGTCTCCATCATCCTGTCCACTTAGCATTTATGGTGGATATAGGGATCTGAACTCCTGTCTTCATGGTTTTAAAGCAGGTACTTTACCCACTCAGCAATCTCCCCAGACCACACATAGGTCTTATTTTTGACTCCCTACTTCTAATCACATATCATCCATTTAAATGAGCATATATTCACTTATTGAACACAGGCTGAATTCATCTCATTAACCTGGTTGCTATTATTCACTTGTTAAGGAAACATTCATTTATTTGCTATACGATTCCTAGCATCATTCCAGGAACAGCTAGAGCACACAGACCAACAGATGAGCAACTCTATTTGGATCTTTGTTGCCCACTGGTAACAGATAATCATAAAAACAAATGGCCATACAAGAAATACAAGACCACCATGTACTGATCAGTGTTCACAAAAGAGGAAGAGTAGGGGACTAAATTAAGAATGAATTATAACTTCAGATAGTGGCCTCTCTAGAGAGTTAGTGGGTGATCTGAGGCAGAAGGCTATTACTAAAGATCTGAAGAAAGAGTGGTCAGGATGGTGTTTGGTGAGAACAAGCCTTATTTATACATTGAGAAACAGAAGAGTATTCACGTGGTTGGGGGTCATAGTCATGACTTCTGTCTATATCTGAAGCTTGAGATGGAGAAAATTCAGCCAAGGCAAGACATCCCACAAGCTGTGTGTGTTGAAATCTTGTGTTGGAGAGATGGGAATGAAGTCAATGATGAAAAGCATTGTTGGATCTTAGGAGTGTAGTTAAGTCATAAGGGATGCTGAACAGGCAAAGACAGAGTCCATAGATTCATTCTGAATTTACACGAGTCTATGTGTTCTTCTGTAGAAGACTTAACTGCCTACTGCATGCACTAAGATTTCATTACTTAAGATATTTGTCTCTCATTGACTTAGTTCTAAAATAAGAAGAGAATTCCACAGACTTAATATTTATCCTTTAAAATGTGCCATTTGTCTTAAGTATTCACACGTTCTCTTATCATAGGGTTATTTATATTTATCTTCCACTGCGCCATGAAGGAGAATGTTCAAAAACAGTGGAGGCGCCATCTGTGCTGTGGCAGGTTTCGGCTAGCAGACAATTCAGGTAAGGGCACCGGGTTAAGTGGGTTTGGAGAAGTAGTTGAAACCATAAGCAGCCTGCCTTACGCTGTCAGAGCATCAACCCCCCCCCCCCCAAGAGGCTACAATACAGGGTATGTGAGGATGCCGAATTGGAAGCTTGGAACATTCTGTATTGGGCCCCATCTTTGAATGCTGTAGGAATCCTTGAGAAGTTTAAAAATTGCTCAAGTTTTGACATCTAATTTGACAGTTTGGCTGCAGGTTCCACTACAGTAGACCCATCTTGCCATGGTATTAGACTCTCGGTTGAATTTTAGGTGAAGAGACTGTTTTCAGAGTGCATAACATTTGAAGGAAAATGCCACTAACTTTTTAAACATCTGTATATATTTCTCACTTATAGGATATTGAAGTGGGAGACGAAATACCCTCTGCATGGGGGTCAGAAAGAGACAGTTCTCTGTCCCCAGGCTCTTACAATTTCCATGTCAGTGTCTCTTAAGTCGCTGTGTGTACTGGGAAATTGGCTGCTCTTGATAGATTAAATGACACAGTGATGGATTGCTGGGACAGCTTGTATTTTCTATAAGCTAACTAATAAAGTCTTCTCCTTCATTCTTTCAGATTGGAGCAAGACGGCTACCAATATCATCAAGAAGAGCTCCGATAACCTGGGGAAATCTTTATCTTCAAGTTCCATTGGCTCCAACTCAACATACCTCACATCCAAATCAAAATCCAGCTCCACCACCTATTTCAAAAGAAACAGTCACTCATGTGAGTCATCCCTGGCCATGTAAAGCTTTTCCCTGGTTCTTTCCCTCACAAAACTGACTTATGCTGACGGGTGGATCCCTGCTAGAGGGTGGCTGTAGATTCCCATGAACTGAACAATCCACCTAGAGACTTCATTCAGCATCGTTGTAAATTTTAAATTTAAAATAATGACTGTCAGAAATGTCACTTTGGTTTGTGTCCTGCTTGTTCGGTGCAGCTGCTGTGGCTGCATGTTCTGACCCTAGCATATACCCAAATAATCCTGCCGACAACCGGGAAATAACGGTTTGCAGTACTTGAGGTTGATGGTGAACTATGTGACAGGTTTAAACTTGTGACTTCAAAGAGAAATGATAGGATGTCTAGTTCTCAGTACTAATTAAGCCCTTGACAGACAGTGTCTTGGCACACACTGCATTCTTAAAGAAATACGTTTAAAATGTTTACTTCACTTGATTATTACCCATGAGCAGTGGTGTGTGGCACTGGACAGACTAGTATTTGACATTTTTCTAAAGAAGGGGTATGATATGTGAAGTGTCTATACTTGTCCATATTGCAAACACTCGAGTTATAGTTTATCTGCAAGTCTAATCCCTGCCAGTTGTTAGTGGGATGGCTGCCTACTGAGGATGGCTTGGGGTGTGCCGAGAGCAGCAGAAATACCTCAGAAATACGTAGTTGGTTTATTTCTTGGAACTGATCTAGATATTTATATGTTTATGGTGTAGATAATTTCTCCTAAGAGAATTCCTTCAACAAAAGTGGAATATTCAGGTAATTTATACTGCTCCTCTTGGATGCATGAATTTGTACAAGGTAATGAGAATGTGTGCATGGACTAAGCTAAGGGTCTTGCTGCACCAGCGCCATGGCTTACTCTTTACAGAACTTCACAGCTAGCACAATGGTACTCCTGCACTGAGCTGGAATCTGACATTTCCGTAGTGGGCTGTGCCAGCTCTTCTCTGCATGGGGTATGCAACCTGTGCCTTCTAAGCAATGTACCATCTGTCCCATGCTCCAGAAGAATGGGTTACATATCTTGTAATATAATGACAGAAAAAAAAGAAGTGCATAATAAACTTTTTATTATGATGTGGCTTTTTTCTTTTTTTACTTTTCAATATCTTTTGGATTACTGGGTGTGCCATGGTACATTCGTAGAAGTCCTGAATGAGAAATTGGTCGATGGCAAGCTGCTTTGTGGTGATTATTTTGATTGCTTGAGCCTTCAGTATATATCAAATAGTGGTTCATATCTCTAGCCCCTGATTTTCAGATATGCAATCTAAATCTTTGCTACTCATAATGTGATATTTAGCCAGAAGCCATGGGACACTGTTTGTGAATATGATGTATTGGATACATAAACACAGAGTTCTACTCTAGTAGAGTATGGAGAGCCATCCAGTGCGATCGTGTATTTGGAATGGAGCCAGTTACAGTCTCTAAAAATACATGCCCTTGGAAACTGTCCAGGAAGAATGGATGCATCCTCAACATTTCTCTAAGGACCTGTGGTTTTATTAAAAAAAAAAAAGTCAAGCACAGATTATTTCTTATTTATGTTTAAGAAAAAAATCCTCAACAGAAAACCAGTGGCTAGAGAATCTGGGAACCCAAGGGAAGCACAAAATCAGTCAGCTTGCTGAGAGCTTCATGGGCAGGACCTTATCTTTAGCCCTCCAGGCTTTTTCTAATCAGTGCTAGGACTTGCTTCAGTCATTCTGTCATTCCATCTGCCCATCTTCCCATGAATCATCTCTCCTTCTCCTTTAGTAGGGGAAGACACCACCCATTTCCCGTTTTAGGCCACTTTTGACTTGGTGTTTGTCTTAAGACAGAACAGTAGTGGAGCAGCAGATACCATGAAGATGACTTTGACTTTGGTCACTTACTGATGCGTTTTACAGATCATTTCACATATGGGGATCCATTTTACTCAAAACATAAAAGGCTTGCCATAAATACTGCAATTTTAGAGGAAGCTCTGGCTACTGACATCAGTGTTTGGGGGCAGCATTTTCTTGCTGACTATATGACTATAATGAAGCCATGTTTTTCTCTATCATCACTCTGAAGTTTGTACTTTGGTTAATCAGAGGGTAAAACTTTTCCCAAAGTGTACTAGGAGTGGGAAGAGAGATGCTGATTATATTCATAGAAACACAAATGTTTACATAGATAATAAGAGTGGTATGAATTTCAGCTTTCAGAGCATTACCTGAACCAATTTTAAAGTTTCTGAATCTGGAGAAAACTAGAATATACTTATCTAAGACAGAAAAATTCTAAATGTTTATTGAGTGGTCCTCAATTGCTATTGATATCTCTGATATTATTGCTTCTGGAATATTTCCAGTGAGGAGAATTTAGATTTTTATAACAATAATGTTTCTGTTCTCTTCCATTCATCTCAAACTAGCAATCACGAGGAAACACACTCAGTAGTCTTTCACGTTTACTTAAATTCACATTTATTCTCCAAAAACACTTCAACTAAATTTTGTCAAAAAGTTTTATGGCAGTGTCAAATTTACATATCAAGTAGAATGCAGTGAGTCTCTTTGCAAGTGTGAACTCGGAGGTAGCTATATTTTCATTTTTTTCTACTCCATATTATTTGTAAAATATATCTCAGCTATCACATCTTTTTAAATGAGTATTTCAGCATATTTTAATTCAATTTTTAAATCATTTCTGACTTTGGGGCCATTTGGTGCATATATTTTTGGAAAAAAAGGTTCAACTCTTTTATTCATTAACTCTGAAAAACAGCATTTGGGAGAATATTTTGTTGTAACAAGCCATGATAGAAATTACTTGAAAGTAAGTTGATATTCAAGACTATTGAAAGTGCATTTGAAAGGGGGATTGTATTTGAGGGCTGCCTATTCCCTAACCTGTCAGGGAGCCCAGGGCACCCACTCCTTGCTGTGCTCATTGAATGTCACGGCTCAGCCTTGTCACTTGCTCATCCTGCAATTGAATCTCTCGTATCCTTTCTTACAGACAGCAGTTCCATGGACAAGTCGTTGTCAAAACTGACCCACGCTGGTGGAGAGCAGACGTCAATCATCCCTGTCCATCAGGTTATTGATAAGGTCAAAGGTTACTGTAATGCTCATTCAGATAACTTCTATAAAAATATTATCCTGTCAGATACATTCAGCCACAGTACAAAGTTTTAATGTATGAGGGGGGAAAGAATCTGTCTGGAGAAGTGTAAACCTTTACAAGCAGAGAAAGCTGTGCCCAACAGAAGGCAGTGTGCTGTTCCCTAGGTAACTGCGGAGCCTTGAGGACTGGATCTTGTTAGAGAAGCTCTCGTGGGATCCAGCATTCATCTTTTCAGAATATTTTTTCTGTGGACAAGCTTCAGTCATCACACTTCAGAACTGAAAGCACGCTGAACACCGCAGGGAGACAGGACTTCTTAGCATGAGTCACTCAATCAAACTCGTCAGAATTTGAGGGGAAAGGCATTAAAATCAGAAGATACGAGAGGAAGGAACACGGGAGTGAATTCTAGTTGCGATCTCATCTTCACCATCTCACCTGGATGTAAGATGCTTGGATGTGGCCTGACTTTCATGAAGACTAAGTAGAAAACACACTAATTAATGTTTGGAGTGATTTGGGATGCTCACGGGTTCGGTTCCAATGCTACTTTCTATGAATATAGCAGCATCTCTTTTTTTTTTCAGTGAAATTTTCAACATAAGTAGAAAAGATGTTTAATATTTGACCCATATAATATTAAGTGTGATTTTTTCCCATTATGTCAAATATTTAACTTTCATGAAAATAATTTGCTAAAAGAGTATTTCATAAATTTGATCTCATTAATATGCTGTATAAATTTCTGTATCTCAAGTCATAGAGCTTAAGCATCACCATCGTCCCCCACACATGAATCCAGCTGAATGTGCCCTTGGCATAAAGTGGGCCTCCTGAAAGTTAAGAACGAATAGGTTTACCTTCCCTCACCCCCTCCCGGGTCCTCCTTCACTCTTCATTGGGCCCACAGGTTCAAGAGAAGAATGTGAATTCCAGTTAAGCACCCTGTATGCCATGACCTTTCACCCCTGAGAGAACACACTTTTCAGACTATGTGAGCCTATCCCTGCTTTAATGATTTTAAGACATTTCAGATCGCATACACTCAGAGACCTCTGACTTCCCCCAGTGATAATTTTCTTCTAAAGAACAAACAGTGAGACATACAGCTGTCTTGGCTCATCAAAATAACTTAGAAATATGTAGATCTACAACAGCTAGTCTAAAAACTATTTGCACTGAGTCCTGCAATCAGAGTGTCTAAGGAGGGCTGGTGCAATATACTACTCTATGGTGTAATATTTATGGATCAGACTGCAGCATGCAAGTCATGCAAAGCATTCAGCAGCTCCCTTAACTCCAAAAGGACCTAAACAAGGTATACTTGCTAAGGAGGGTATAGGTTGTTCTCAAGTAATGGAATTCTATCCACCGGCCTCAGTACGTGCTTGTGTTAGCCTTGCTCAGGGTTCTCTGCCATGTTGCAGGTTTGGCAGGTCAGTGGCACAGGGATGACAAGGGGGAGAGTCTAGCAGAGTTAGTCAGAGGGCAGAGGCCAGACCCGAACCTCTGTGCAGAAAGCAGGTCGTGCTTGGCTAAGATATATATATATGACCTTGCAGGCTCTGCAACAGCTGAAGGTTCCTCTCCTCTCACCAAGTGTCAATCATGAAGCTGTTTGCCAGGCTGCCAAAGATGATAGAATGTAGTGGTGGGTTGTTGTTGCTGGTCTAACAGCCTGGACTGGCATTGGTGGGCGTGAATGTTGTTAGGCCTGGCTTTCACAGAGGAGGAGGCCATTTAGGAGGAGTGGATAGTACATCGTAAGGTCACTAAGATTTACTGCACTAGAGCCAGCCCTTTGCTTGTGGTTTGTATCAACAGGCTGCTCACTGTGCCAGAGGATACATACACAGGTGAAATCTAAGTTTGCTAGTCACGAAATATTCACCTTCTCCCCCAAACTTAGGAAAATCACGATAGATTTTCATTAGATTTCTACTGTGAGACTTCTGCACAAAGTGCATGTTTAGTTAATAAAAGTTATGACATAGCTTCAAAAATGCCTTTGCTTTTGAGTTTCACTTAAAAGTATTCAGATCAGAGAAACATTTTTTTTTTTTTTTTTGTTTTTTGAGACAGGGTTTCTCTGTGGCTTTGGAGCCTGTCCTGGAACTAGCTCTGTAGACCAGGCTGATCTCGAACTCACAGAGATCCGCCTACCTCTGCCTCCCGAGTGCTGGGATTAAAGGCATGCACCACCATCGCCCAGCTGAGAAACCTTTTTTTATTTTTTCATATTTGGCAAGAATGTCAGCTCCACTTGAAAAATGTTTGATGAAGAAGAAGAAACACCAGACTAGAAATAGGTGCAAGTGGATTTCAAAGCCTGAACCAAATTCTACCTTCAGTTCCAAGTATGTGGCTTCATGCATTTGGCCCCTTAGAAGACTGGGCAGGAATTCCACTGGAGGGCCAGACTCCGGCCTCCACCCGCCTGTAAGACAGTACCAGTTCCGACTCTGGTTCCTCACTCCCCGCCCTCTCTCTTCCCTGTGCTGCATTGGAGCTTTGGTCTAGGGTCCTGAGACGATCTCCGTTCTTGTCACTGGTTCCTGCGGTGTAAAGATTTTCCTTGTCATTGGCAATGTCTCTCCTGTACATATTTATTTATTTGTGTTCACGTCAGTTTTGTTCAATACATTAGCTTCCTATTGCCCAGTTTTATTGTTTTAATGAACTTCCTAGTAGAGAGACTGTATTTTTTCTAGAAAAGTTGTGAAACAGGTTTCTGTAGCTGTATCTTTGAATATTATGGAAAGAAGCAACTGTGAGGGCAAACTAGAATTAGCAGTGAGAAACTGCTAACGCTGATTTGCCATTTTAACTGAAATGGAAAATGATTTTTCAAATAAATACTTATGTTGTTCATGTTCCAAATTATTCACTTCCTTTATGAGTGACTGTTTCTATTTCTGACTCTTAAATAGGGAAAAAAAGTTATTTGACAACTGGAAAATAACCTTGCCACCAATAAATCCAATGACATGGGGCGATTTAGCCAAAACACGAGGAATGATTATGCGACGAAGATCCAGATTCTGGGATTAATGTATTCTGACGTTAGAATTTCTCAGGATAACTGACACACAGCCAGGCTGTATGGCAACGTAAGCATAATTTAGGCATGGTTATTTTGAAGAAAAGACTAAAGTAGAAAAAGAAAATGAAAATAAAGAATGGAAAGGAACATCGTAGTATTATGCAGAATTTGGGGCTTGAGGTATTTGTCTCACATCTACCGTTGCTGTTTTCCTTATGGGAGACGTGGAAACTCGTCCGTTTTAGTTAACTTTACTTGCATGATCAGAACGAAGGCACCCTTTTTTCCTTTTTTTTTTTTTTCTGGTAACTTAGAATCATTCATTTCTGCAGAGCCAAGGCCAATTTGGCTCACGGTGCTTCTCAGCGAAGTCTGTGCCCAGCACTAAGTTGTGAGACTCTTTGGCAGGTCACTGCAAAACCAGACCTCCTGAGCCAAGGTTTACAACTCCGCGCCAAGTCATGTTAAGAAAACAGGAGTTGCTCAAGGCCCATCTGCAGACCAGGGTGATCAGGTCACTCACTTCTGAAGGCCTGGGTGAGCAATGGTGGGGCGCTCACAGGAAACTCCTGTTTGATTTCCATGCTATTCCGTGTTTATAGCAGTTCTGAAGTCTGTATGAGTTGGGCTTTGTAAACACAGCGCCTTGGCCAGGCTTCGGGGTTCTCAGTTAAATAACATGCCACTCTTTCAGATCCAGCCTAATCTCTCTCCCTCCCACTCCTGACTAATCTCCCCCCACTACTCCATACTTGTCTCTTAACTTCATCTCCCACCTTCATATATTCCCTCCTTCCTTCCTTTCCAGGAACAATGGTTTGTGTTACACTTTCCTTTTTCTGTCTCCCTTGAGAAAAAAAGTAAGAATAAAAGTGAAATTTTCAAATTTTTTCATTTATAGTCTACTTTCTGAGAGGCTATAAAGGAAAAAGAAAGATTTAAAGTTTTCTTCCCACAGGCAGACCTTTACCTGCTGAAAAACATGTTGACAACTTCCAAATTTGGGCAGCTATGAAAAGAGCTGCTGTAATTGTCTAATGTGCAAGTTTTTGTGTGGACATATCATTCATATTCTTGGGTAAAACATGAAGCCATGATGGTGGGTCACATGACAAGAGAATGTTTAGTTTATTTAGATTCTACCATCAGCCTTGCAAAGTTGTGATTGGAGAGTGGCTTAAGATTTTTAAAGTGTGTGTTTGTGTGTGTGCATGCGCACGTGCGTGCGTGCGTGTGTGTGATGACCCTTACGTGCAAGTGCCCATGGTAGTCAGAAGAAGCAGGCTATAGTTGCAGGCACTTGTGAGTCAAACTCAGGTTTTCTGCAAGAACAAATTAATTTCTAAACCATCCAGCTCCCCGGAGGGTTTTCATTAATTTTAGTTTCTCCACATTGGCAACAGACCATAGC
Organism: Microtus ochrogaster; assembly: GCF_000317375.1. NCBI lineage: Eukaryota > Metazoa > Chordata > Mammalia > Rodentia > Cricetidae > Microtus > Microtus ochrogaster. Next base: position 12,155,649 of record NC_022030.1, read on the forward strand.
CCTACCTACAGCCTTTGGTTTCTGTTCTGTTATCGGTGTGTGTGTGTGCATCCATAGGTGATGTGGGAGAGTCTTCTGTTTTGTGTTGATTTCATTGGTTAAATAAAGAGACTGCCTTGGCCCTTTAATAGGACAAAAAATTAGGTAGGCCGAGTAGACTGAACAGAATGCTGGGAGAAAGAAGCCGAGTCAGGCAGTCACCATAGCTCTCCTTTCCGAGATGGAAGCAGGCTAGAATCCATCCCTGTAAGCCACGACCTCGTGGTGCTACACAGATTATTAGAAATGGGTTAATCAAGATGTGAGAGCTAGCCAGTAAGAGGCTAGAGCAGTGTTTAAAAGAATACAATTTGTGTGTTATTATTTCCGGGGCTAAGCTAGCCATGTGGGATCCAGGTGGGAACATAGCCTGCCGCTCCATACTACACATAGGGTACGGTTACACTCATGGGGAGCTCAGAGGACAACCTCTGGTGTTAGTCCTCAGGCACTATCTTTAGTTACTTTTCTCTTTGTTATGATAAAATACCTCAGCAAAAACAACTTGAAAGAGAAAGGGCTTATGTTGGCTTACCATTACAGAAGGACAAAGTCTATCTGTCAGGGAAGATGTGTCAGTCAGCAGGGAACTCATGGTGGCAAGATCAGGCACCTTGCTTTTCATACTGCATCCACACTCAAAGTTAGAACAGGAAGTGGAGCCAAACTATAAAGCATCAAGGCCTGTTGTTAGATATTTTACTCTTATTACATTTTTGGCTTTGGGAGGGGGCACACCCAGCTCCCAAATAAATCATACACAAAGGTTTATTTTTAGTTATGAATGTCAGCCTTAGTTTGGTTTGCTTATTGTCAGTTTTTCTTAAATTATCTCTTTTATCTTTGGCCTCAGGGCTTTTATCTTTCTCCATTCCTGTATACCTTTTCTTTCCTTCTTATTCCATGTCTGGCTGTGTAGCTGGGTGGCTGGGTG
>NC_022030.1:12157807-12193271 GCF_000317375.1 Microtus ochrogaster
TTGTTTTGGTTTTCTTAATATCTGTCTAGAAGTTTCTGTGCCTGAGAAAGCCACCTTACAGCCTTCAGGGAAGCTGGTAAGTCTCAATAGGGTTAACTAATTAAATGAGAGGAACTTGAGAAAGCAATGAATACGAGGGCTGTGAGGTTCAGAAAGGCAAAGTGATCCCACATTGTGCTTAAGCCAACAGCACGTTCACTATTAAGGGGGTCACGCAATGCAGAACAAATGTCACAGAGTCATTTTGTACAAAACACCTACTCTGTTAGTGAATGTTCTTTAGTGTGGAATGTCTGTATCTCTTACCCATTAGGCATCTTAGTTTACCTATGAAATCAAGAAGATAATAACAACACAGGTATGTCCAGCACCCGACACCTGTGATGATGTTTAATTTCATTATATATTTAAATCCTCACAGTTCCCATCAAAACACAAAATACAACAGCTGAAAGCCTAATACCCAATAAGGTATTTAATATGGATTTTCCCAAAGAATACATCTTTTCTATACTTCTTTACATCTAAAATACGTGTCATCTTGGCACACACGATTTAGTTCCTTAGGCATATTTGCTGTTTTCTAAAGAACGAGTTTGTAGGAAGACTCACTCCCAGACGCAAAGAAGATGATGGTCTAGCAAGCTGCCACTGCCAAGTGAGCGCCAGAGACAAAACTCATTTCATCCCACAGGCTGTGGGTTACAGCAAGGCTCAAAGTCCACAAGGAAAAGCATAGAGCAGCAAAGATAATAGGCCAGGTAGACACTGTTGGGGAGGGACACCCCTGGACATGTGAGAATGCAGCGTCTATGGATACCTTTTGGCAAGCACACAGCATGGGTCTCACTGCAGGGAGAACTGCTCTTACTTTTTCCTCTGAAGAACTTTAAGCTAGAGACAGCTGTGTGTAAATTCTGGGGCATTGATTTCCATGGAACTGCTTGCCAGAGATCCAAGGAACACTTCAGTGGCCAATGCTGTATGCCACTGGGCTTTCAGGACTCAGAACATCTCCTTTTAAGTTGTTTCAAATACGAAATTACAGACATCATGACCACAGGGCCTGGTCTATGGTTGTGCAAGTAAGTGGAGAGGGATGGGAAAGATGTTTAAACAACCAGGAAATTAGCACATCCAATGGCTTAATATTTAGGGGAAAACTATGCCCTATGGAACAAATGGTTGGCACCTTGACAAGCCCATCTCTAGCTTGTCAAGTAAGTCTGAAAGTAAGTCATTTCTTCAAAAATTTTGGTTCATGATGCTAAATGTGTTTACACAACACACAGAGAATCTTTAGAATAGTACTTAGAATCTTTTATTATATTTTTATTGAAAATAAAGGGTTTTTAAATATAACATATTCTGATCACTATTTCCCCTCCCTTATCTCTTCCCAGATATTCCCTACCTCCTGACTCTTCCAACTCCAAGTTGTTTTTCTCTTTTAAGAAAACAAACAGGCCAATAAAAAAGACAAATAAACAAGGCTAAAACAAGATGAACAAGCAAAAAGAAACAAGGAAAGAACACTAGAAATACATACACATGCACGTACACACACACATGACAGACACACACATCTTCACAGGGACACACACATGGACACACACAGACACACACACACACACACATATCTTCACAGGGACACACACACAGACACAAAGCCTATAAAAATGCAAAATCAGAAACCATAATATACAAGTAAAAGACCAGTAAGGTAAGCAATGTCCCCTAAAAGCAATGTGAGACTAAAAAAGAAAAATCTTCAAAAATAGCTTTGGGTACTCAAAATCTAAAAATGGCACTCTCCTTTCCAGAATATTTCCAAGCAAGTATCACAAACATGTAAATGAAGAAAACTTTTTACTCGACCTTTGCCACAGTAATGGAGAGGTCAGTAGCAGTTCTGAAGCAGGACTGGGTCTTCTTCTTTAACCCACAAAGCCTCTTAAGGGATGGCTAACATAACTGTGGCTTTTATTTTCCAAATCACTGGTAAATACTTTTGTCTCCACAGATCTTTCCTCTGTCATTTCCTCTATGCGTTGACTCAGTCTGTATTTATTCAACAAAAGCTCTTATAGTTCGAAATGCCTAGTTGTTTGCTTCCCCTCCTCAGTTACATCTTCCCTCACTGTCTGAAGCAGATTCTGGACTGATGTGGCCCCATGTGCCAGGTCTCACAAGTAAAAGACAGATCTTCCTTCTTCTTTCTGCTCAGACAACTCTTGTTTGGGTCACATTGACAAAAATCCTAGCAAGGACAGAGTCCAAGAAATGTGGCTTCTTTTTAACAACCGCTGCGTACTGTTCAAGCCTATGACAATGGTCCACTAGAGCCTGGGTACCCAGCAGAGGAAAGTTGCCTGTCCCTCGTGGATAGTAAAGCAGGGTTGAGCCCCAAAGGAGATTGCTGCCTTCACTCTTCTTCTACTCTGAACTTCAAGCCTGAAGACACCAGGGGGCAGCTGGCACCTCCTGGAAAGGACCATTTGTCCCCTTAATCTAATTTAATATCCCCTAATCTAAGCCAACCTTGACATCATGTGAAGACCACAGACTTCACATTTCAGTTGTTGAAGTAAATGTGTGAATGTGTGTGTGATTGTGTATATGTGTGTAAGTGTATGTGTGATTGAATGACTGTGAATGACAGTGTGTGTATGCATGTGTGTGTCTATGTGAGTGTGTAAGAGTGAGTGTGTGTATCAAGAGTATGTGTATTAGAGTGTGAGAGTATTATAGGTGTGAGTGAGGTGTTTAAGTATGGCTGAGTGTATGAGTTCAACTGTGTGTAAAAGTATTTGTGTGAGTCTAAGTATGGATGGAACTGTGTGAGTGTGTGTCCACATATTTATTATATTAGATAATATAATGTTTAACTGGTTTTGGTTTCAAATAGAAAGTGCATGTATAAGTGTGTTTATATAACTATGTGCGTTTGTGACTTTGTGAAGATTGATCAGTAGATAGATGATGGCTGGGTGGGAGGGTCGGTGGATGGATGGGTGGGTGACTTGGTGGCTGGATGGATGCATGCATGGATGGATGGGTGTGTGGCTGGTTGGCTGGCTGGCTGGCTGGCTGGATGGATGGATGGATGGATGGATGATGGATAAATGAGTGGATGGGTGGGTGGATGGATGGATGGATGGAAAGATAGATAAATAGCTGATAAGTATAATCCCCAATCTCTCTCAATAAAAGGCAAGGCAAGGCAGATGAATATCTTGTAAATAGAGGATATATATATATTTTAAATATATATATATATATATTAAAGACAGATGATACATTTTTCTCAGTAAACTCAGAAGTCATCCCACATAATGTGATGATTTGTACCTGAAATGTTACACAAATGTCCATGTGACAGTTTGATCCTCGGCTGTGGTTCCATAGGAAGATGATAGAAGAAGTTTAAAGAGGCAGGGCTTTATTGGAAGAGGTGGGTCACTGATGCATACTTTTGAAGACTACTATTTCCTTGCCACCAATAGGTAAGCTCTGCCACAAACTTTTACTAGAATGTACTGTCTCACTAGAGGTATAAAAGGAACCAGGCTAAACTATCATGAATCAAAACCCCTGAAACTGAGCCCCACATTATCTGTTCATCCTTTGTGTTCCCGTCCTCGTGTATTTCACCACGGTTATTAACAGTGATCAATGCATGAAAAGACATTGCTTTTTCTTCTTGGTGCCCAGCACTCTATTCTTTTCAGTTTTCCAGAGGAGCCTGTTGGCCTGGGCTTTACTTTGGGAACTTACTTGTGACCCTTTGCAAGCTTTCTCTTACAATATACGTGCTAAAGTATAAACAAGAATAAAACAGTCCAAAGCTTATTCTCCTGATTCCAAATAGGCCAGGAAGCCTTTGCAGCATTTAGTGATCAATGATTAAAGCTAATAAAATGGATTTTCATGGATTACAGCATGATCTTCTAGGGAAAATAAAATCAAGAACTAAAATTTCTTCTGATAAAGGGAGTCATAAAAATCCTGCATGAAAAACACAAGCAACTTTTGATCACTCCGTCTTTTTTCTTCCCTTTCTTACCCCATGGTTCCTTGAATCTTTTTATGACAAATAAGGGAGAATGGACAAATACAAGGATCAAATATATGCTCAGATTTTATAGAACTTTAACCCACCCCCATCAAATACAAAGAACAAGTTATGGTATGACAGACTTTGCTCCACTCTCAGCTGTTAGCACTCTTAGTCAGCCTTTCAACCATGGGTGTAGCCAATGTCCAGGTAGATCCTCTACCTGAACTGATGACACCTGTGTCTGTTGCCAAGCTGAGTGCATCGCAGTGGGTGAAGGAAGCCCCTCCCACCACCATGACATGGTATTCACATACACAATATGTTGGTTCCATGGCTTCATTTGGACCTAGTCCCATAACTCCTTGAATAAAAAAGTGTTTATGGACATACTTATCCTTAAACAAAAGAATAAATATATTAGAAAATTCAACATAAAACCATAGGGTCACTAAACAAAACCAAGGATGCTTCAGGGAAAAACCATGCATGGTTTCTACACTCCTTGGTCCACAGGAGGAAGAAGCAGGGGAATTGCCTGAGCGATACAGTAAGACCCTGTATCAAAAAAAAAAACAACAAAAACAAAAACAAAAACACCAACCAACCAACCAACCAGACAAAAACCCTTCAGAATGGGATTTCAAGTGTTTCAAGTGTTTGTCATCCTCTTTAGCTAACCTTTTAAAAAAGACAGATATTTGCAGAGGAGTAGCAGAATGTACATGGAAACTTTTCATAAATCTTACCAATATTCCTCTTCTTCCCATACAAAGTTTTAGATAAGGAACAAGGCAATAGGAGATTCAGGCTTTCATAAAGAATTTTCCAGATGCTCTGTGGTCTTTATTATTGTTGTTCAACTTTGCACACTAGGCTTCTAAGATGTTCACTCTATCCTCCTGGTAGTCTCGTGTTTCTGACACTGGAGTGACTTTTCTTCCCCACAGCTGCTTAAGTCACTCCAGGGGTCAGTGTGCCCTGCCCCCTGCCTTCATGTCTGCCTGCTTTCCTGGCCGTTCTCACACCGTGACCTCTGTTTTCTCCACATTATCAAGAACACTATCTCAAATTGCTAAATTTTTTCACTTACCTGTGTGTACTCTCTACCCTATCATTCTATAGATAGTATATGACTCGATACCCCATTTGAGGACTATTTTTTTTTTAAATCTCTGGGCAGTGAAGAGTTATAAAAAGTTCAGCTCAAAATAACTTCTGGAACTTGGAATGTGACTCTGTGGTAGAGCAGCTGTTGAGGATGTGTAAGACCCTGGATTCCATCTGAGTGCTGCGAACAAGCAAAAATCCTGCACTTCATGCCAAGTGTTTACTTGTGTCATTGTTCAGTGGTTCTCAACTTGTGCATCAGGACCCCTTTGGAATCGCATGAGCCTTTTACAGGGTTGCCTAAGACCATCGGAAAGCACAGAAGTTTACTTTACAACTCATAACGGTAGCTAAATTAGTTATAAAGTAGCAACAAAAATAATTTTATAGTTGGGGGTCACCACAACATGGACAATTGTATTAAAGGGGTGCAAAGCATTAGGAAGGTTGAGAACCACTGATCATATTTTTTTTCTGAATGTGTTTCATGCACAGGGATTGGCAACATATCTTCAGTGTCTGGAACATTGTTTTAGTGTGTTCTTACTTAGACTGTGTTTACTGAGAGGGAAAGACAAGTAACTGCCATAGTGATTCTGATGACATTTCTTTACTTACAGACTCAGTATGATGATAGCATTTTTGTTTAAAACATAGGCCATGGAAGAAATATCAAGAAATGGGTGGCAGAGTTGATTAAAGGTGTTCCTGGTGGCAGCCTGATCTCAACCTGCACTTAGCCCTGCACTTAGCTGGGCATTCAGAATTCGTTCATGTATACACACAGGCACTGGGCTTCCTACCCAGCCATAGAAGCAACTGACTCCAGGGTAGAGACCACAGCTCAGACAGAGTAGACAGGTGTACTCCACTAGAAAACCCACTTTCAAGACAAACACAACTGTGTAATACAGAGCCTCAATCCATATTTATGTGTCTTATATAGAACACTGAGATGACCAACACACTTGAAATTCCTTTCCTCTAAAGTGATCAAGAAAGCTTTCCCATCTTTCTCTGGGTCTTCTATTTTTATATGACAAAACAGAATTCGTAATAAGTTCCAGAGACAGTTTCAATTAAAATACTAGTAGATAAATTGTCTACAATTTATGTAAACAATCCTTCTGATGTTTGGACAATTATATGGCACCTGGGGTAATTCAAGAAGCCCCCTGGTGGTATGCAGAAATTGGAAGTAGACGTTTTCAGGTAAAGCTCATAGCACCATTTCATTCCCTCATCTATAGTCACCACAATCCCTTATGAGAACAGCTCTTAGTATGAAAAAAAATCTTAAGCAGCACTACACACTACAACATCATGGCATCGAGTACACACAATACAGAAACAAGAACTCCCTGCATCCGAGGCTTGGAACTTGTTCAACCAGCAATAAACTTCTCTATGCAAAGGAAAATCCTGAATGGTTATCTCCTTGTAAAAGAAACTAACTTATGGGTAATGGATAATAGCTGTGGCGTGAACTTATCTGCAGTGGAGAATAGCTATGGTGCATACTTACCAGAACCGGAAGTATAGAATAGCTGTGGCACGAACTTGCCGGAAGTGGAGAATAGCTGTGTTGTGAACTTACCAGAAGTGGAGAATAGCTGTGGTGCGAATCTGCTGTTTCAGAACTTTAATTCTTTTTTTTTTTTTGATTAAAGATAAATCTCTAGGACAGTAAAAATTCCTTCTCTGACGTCTTGGGCTCTGTTTCAGTGCTATGGTAGAGTGCTTGCCCACCTTAAGCCAGGCTCATGAAAAGTACCATTGAAGTGCTCCAGCACTGAATCTGCTTGTTCTTATCCCCCCCCACACACACACTCATGTACACACGCACGCACACGTGCATGCTTTATGTTTGAATTCAGACACTGTAAGAAATCCGCTTCTAGGCAGATGGACCCCTCACCTTGACAAGCTCAAGGACTAGTGGGAAAAGCAGATATCTTACATTGGTGGTGACATCAACAGATGGGCAGAGCTATAAAATCAAGGAAATTTGAATACAATATCTGCTGGCAATGAGAAATTCATAATCTTGTGACAGCATGATTTATTGAAGATATACAATAGTCATTCCTTCCATTGCTGAAACAAATCACCACACACTCGGTGATATAAAACAACAAAAGTTTATTCTCTTGAAGTTAGGAATCAGACACCTAAAGTGGATCTTCCGAAAATAAAATCAAGACATAGGCTGCCAGGGTGGATTTAGTCTTTGCCTCTAGCAGTACAGGTTGCTGAGGCCTGGGCAGGGTTGGCTATCTGCTCCCAACCTCCTCCTCAACCCTCACATTCAATATCTCTGATATTTCTCTTTCTATTCCCTGTTCTCAAGGGCACTCATGATTACAGTGACCACCACCTGTTCAATGTAGGACAGCTGTTTCTCAACTAATGGTGGCCTAAAACCATCAAAATACCAGATACTTACATTAAAATTCATGATAGTAGCAAAATTACACTTATGGAGTAGCAACAAAAATAATTTTATGGTTGGGGAATCACCTCAGCCTCAGGAACTGTATTAAAGGTGTCAGCATGAGGAAGGTTGAGAACCACAGCTCTTGGATGAGGCTTCATCTCAAACTGTGATTTAACCACACCGGCACAGGTCCTTAGTGAAGCCAGGACCCACCTTCACAGACGCTGCACTCTAAGCAGGACGGTACTGGGAAATTTCAACACTTCTTGGGTGAGAAAAACGGAAGCATTTGTTGGATTTAATGGTTGTCCGAGCTCCTGCTACCCTCAATGGTTTTTCTAGGTTCATCTATGTCTGAATAAAATCCAATGGATGAATCCAGAGAAACCTCGCTTGTCGGCAGTCTGTCTTAAAACCCTTACGCTATACTTAATGGAGCAAAAACTGACTGGGAAACAAGAAGTGGGGAAGATATCACTTCTAAAGATGTGGCAGTCTAGATAGATAGGGACACATGGGCTTTATTTGTTTCTCCAAAGGTTTGGAGATCTGTGAAACACAGCCTGCAGGCTTCCATTCTTGCTGAGGCTGTATGAGACCACTGGGTGGCGCGCTGCTACCTCCTTCAGCTTCTCTTTCTCCTGGCGAATCATCAGAACACTCAGGCACATTCTCCCTGGTTGGTTGGACTCTCTGGTGAGGGCACAGGCCCCGTCATTTTTCACAGGAAATTAAGAGGATCCCTTTTATAAGACAGCGAAATTATCCTATCCTTCCCCTCGCTCCTCTAAACACTGTTAAAGCAATAATAAAAACAAAGAGAATCCATCCATCACCTCAAGGATTATAAGTTTCAGGTAGCTAACTGTAAATCCTGACATCGCCAGCAGATGGCACTGTACCACTAGCAATGGGCTAACATCCCTGGAACACCGTGGTCCTTCCATCCTCCGAGGTTAGTAGAGGTAGCCACTGCACAATGTCAGCCTGGCAGCCTTTAATCAAACAGCTGAAAAACATGCTCCCGGTGAACATGCATGGGCAATGAAGAAAAGAGAAATGTCCAGACTTTGTCTTCAAATTTCATCTTGCCCTTCCCTACTTGATGAAAATCACTTTTCTGGGAGAAAAACGTACTGAAAGGAAGGGAAACAAAACACAATCAAAGCACATTTCTTTTTTTCTTTTTTCTCTTTAAATTGAAAATAGATTATTCTCTCATTCAATACATCACAACCCCAGTTTCCCCTCCTTCCCCTCCTCCCAGGCCCTTGCCCTCCCACTCACCTGCCCTGAATCCATGCCAGCTCTGTCTTGCTTCAGAAAAGAGCAGGCCTCTCAGAGACAGCAACCAAAAATGACAAAAAAAAATGCATAAGACAAGGCAAAAGCCCTCCCACCAAGACTGAACACAACAACTGAACAAGAGGAAAACAATCCCAACAGCAGGCAGGGTCAAAGACACACTTGCTCCACGTTTGGAGTCTCGCAGAAATACCAAGCTAACTGGCATATGATATATGCAGAGGACCTAGCACAGGTCCATGCAGACCTCCAGTTTGCTGCTTCCCTCTCTCTGAGCCCATCTGAGCCTTGCTTAGCTGATTCGGTGAGCCATGTTCTGGTGTCCCCTGTCCTCTCTGACTCCTACATTCTTTCCTGCATTTTTTTTTCTGCTCTTCTTCTGAGAGATTCCCTGAGCTCTGAGGGGAGAGACCCAATGGAGACTTCCAATTTAGATTCTCTCCACATCATATCTGGCTGTGAGTTTCTGCATCTGCTCCCATCTGCTGACAGAGGAAGTCTCTCTGGTGCCATCATCGCCTCTCTGATGCTGGACAAGGCACCAATCATTTCACTGATTTTTTTTTCTTTTTAGACCAGTCATGTTTAGTTCTACCCTAGGTCTCTGAGCTATCTAGTCTCAGGCAATGTCGGGCATGGGCCTCTTGAGGCATGGGCTTCAAGTTAAATAAAGACATTGGTTGGCCACTCCCACAAGTTCTGCACCACCATTGCCCCAGCACATCTTGCAGACAGAACTGATTGTAGGTCAAAAGTTTTATGGCTGGGTTAATGTCCATGTTTCTCTTTCGATAGCCTGCAGAATACCTTCTCACACCAAAAAAGACCAGAATGTAGGGGTGAAGTCTCCATGCAGGTAGCAGCTTGACCTCTTTGCCTTCAGTGAACTGTGTGGATGTTGTACTTCGTAATGGGACCCTGTTGTTAATTTGCAAAGAGCAATCTTCTGTCCTAACATCAGTATGGGTTGTTTGGGGAATCTCCATGGGACCCCCTTGGACAATAACTCAATAAAATGCTACCCATGATGCCACTGAGAGCCTTCTCTGGCTACAAGAGATGGCCAGTTCAGATAAGGTCATCTAGGACTTCCCAATACTAGGAGTCCTCACTAGGGCCACACTCATAGATTCCAGGAAGTCTCCACTGCAATAGGTTTCCACACCACCAATGTTTCCCAATTCCAGCCATGCTGCATAATAATGCTCTAGTATACTGTAAAAAAATTGTCACTTGTATTTGTTTAATAAAATGCTGATTGGCAAGTAGCCAGTCAGGAATTATAGGCAGGGCAACAAGACTAGCAGAATTCTGGGAAAAAGAAAGGCAGAGACACAGTCGCAAGCCAGATGCAGAGGAAGCAATATGGGAATGCCTTACTGAAAAAAAGTACCAAGCCATGTGGCTAAATATAGAAAAGAATTATAGGTAAATTTAAGTTGCAAGAGCTAGTAAGTAATAAGTCTGATTAATAGGTAAAATAGTTTATAATGAATATAAGCCTCTGTCTGTTTATTTGAGACTGAACAGCTGTGGGACCAGGCAGGACAGAAACTTCCATCTTCACAGCTGTCTCTCCCTACATTCTCTCTTTCCACCAAACCCCACCCCACATGATTCCTGGGGCTCCCTTCCCCATCCGATCCAGGCAAACAGCAAAATATATTCTATTTCTCCTTCTTTAGGAGATCCATGCAGAACCCACTGAGCCATCTTCTTTACCTAACCTACATGGGTCTACATATAGATTGTAGCTTTGCTATCATTTACTCACAAGCTAACATCCACTTATAAGTGAATATATACCATATTTGTCATTCTGGGTCTGGGTTACCTCACTTAGGATGACTTTTTTCTCCAGTTTCATCCATTTGCCTGAAAATTTTATAACGTCATTTTTTAAATCAGCTGAGTAATACTCCACTGTGTAAATGTGTCACATTTTTTTTATCCATCCTTTGGTTAAGAGACATGTAGGTTGCTTCTAGTTTCTGGCTATTATCAATAAAGCTGCAGTAAGCATAGTTGAGCAAGTGTCTTTGTGGTAGGATGGAGCATCCTTTGGGTATATACCCAAGAGTGGTATAACTGGTCTTGGCGTAGATCAATTTCCAATATGGAACACCATATTGATTTCTATGCTGGCTGTACAAGTTTGCACTCCCACCGGCAATGGAGGAGTGTTCCCTTTGCTCCACATCCATGCCAGCATGAGCTGTTGCTTGGGGCTGAAACCCATTTCTAAGTAGGGAGTCTTCCTAAGGCAAAATGGCCAGCTCAGCTGCTCATCTAGGGAGGTCTGAGTGAATCATCAGTCAAATGACCTGGCACATGGTACCAAAGGGCCCACAGGGTGATAGGTTGCATTTACTTTCTAGTCCTCATCCTCACACTGACTCTGCAGAATCTTTGGCATATTGTCTGATCTCTCTAGGTCTTTATTGACTTTTATGTAAATATTAAGGCATCAGAATGGGCGAGTTAATGCATTTTTGACAGGGTAAATTTTCCTACCTTTTAAAAAACTTGTTCAGATGCTCAGCACAGTTGAAGAAAATCCTCTCCCCTCCTTTTCCCTCCTCTGGGTTCCTCTTCCCTCCCTTCCACTCACTTCTCCTCAAGACCTTCCTACCCCTTCACCTGATCTCCATCCCCTCAATTTTGTGCTTGCTCTCTCTCTCTCTCTTTCTCTTTCTCTCTCTCTCCTTCATCTCCCTGTTTATCTTCCTCTCTCTGTCTCCTAGGGGCTTGGGCTTCCTCAGGCTCTGTTGGAAGCTGACTAGTTTGACCAGTATAGGGAGTTCTAAGTAGCTGCTGTGAAGCGCCTCCTCTGGCACACCAGTCGGGAATGAGAAGGCTGCTGATGCCACCACTAGCTCTTCTATACTTGGACACCAAACACGGGCTTTCAGCAACAAAAACCACAAAGCCAAAGGTGATGCTGCAAACTGTTCAACCACACAGCTGTCAACAGTGGTGGGAAAAGCAACTTACACCAAAAATTGCAGGCTGTGGCTCAGACTTTGGAATTCAGCTTTCTGACTTGTCTTTCTCCCTTGGTTATTTTGGACAAACAGGTTTCTTTCCTACATCTTAGTTTTGAGAAGCTGCAACTATGTTGCATGAACGATAAGCTCTCACAGGGTGAATAAAATCAGCATATAGACACCAAATAAATGATAGTAGGCTCACAGGATTCAAGCAAGCATATCCTGGGCCCTTGGTTTCCTCATGTCTCTTTCCAGTCCATTCTCTACCACAGTCTGGAATCTTTTAATACATATGCTAGACTCCACTTTCAAATCCTTCAGTAATTCGCTTTTGCACTTGAAAGAAAACCCACGTTCCTAACACTGGTCTTCAAACCCTGCAGATATTCCTTGTTTTCTGTTTCTCTTTAATCGAAACTGGTTGACCACGCTCTAGCCAACCCTTGTCACCTGGCAGGCCTTGGAACAGCCAGAGCCCCTATGCTTGCTTCTTCTTTTCTCAGAACAAGCGGGCCTGCCGGAAAGTCTCTGCTCGAACACGGTTCCCCACATGGGTCTTCTCTGCTGATCCAACAGCAAGCATCAAGAATACATTATGCTTCATTTTGTAGCACCAAGGTTGGACAATTTTGACCAGGTCCAAATCTTTGTAAATTCGTAGCATGCATGCAAACACAACCTGTCTTCTTCAGTTGCCTACTGTCAATGCAGTAGTTAAACAGTACAAAACCGAAAACATTTGCTAAGAGGTTTATTGATCCCTGGTGTAGCAAATAGTCATGCTTATTTGTTTTATAAAATTAATCACCTCAGCAGGGGTTTGCCTACCTGTTTCTCTGTCTATTGACTCTCTGCTTTGTTTCTCTTTCCTCCGGTTAAGGACCATTCCTGGCCCCTTCTCTTTCCTATTGTGTCTTGTGCAGTTTCTAAGTCTTGGAACAGTTTCTAAGTCTGTTCACATTATGAGTTGCATTATTTGAAGAAAGAATACTTAGTGGAGAGAAACAGTAGAGTCCAAGTAACAGCATATGACCATTGAGGTGGGAGGGGAGCCATGAAATACCGGGCCTGAAGGTCAGTTCGGGAGTATGTTTTCCCTCAAGTGCAAGAAAGAGTTACTGCCAGCTTTTCAAAGTGAAGCAATTCCATCGGGTATATATCTTGGAGACCAACACTTATTAAAAAGTATTAAAAATTGTTTTAAAAATAACAAATTTTGTTTCCTGTACTTGGATACTTTAGTTTTTACATTCCTCCATTGTGCCCAGTGCTTCTAGAGGCCATAACAGGGTGTGAGATGTCCCAGAACTGGGGTTTCAGTTGGTTGTGAGCCACCTTGTGGGTACTTGGAGTTGAACCCAGGTCCTCTAGAAGAGGAGCCAATGTTCTTAATGTTGGAGCTGTCTTTCCAGCCCCAAGGAAAGCAACACTTCTTAAATTGAGGTCCATTACATGAAAACACATGGGGCCAGGGGCAGGTGTGGCATACATACTAGCTTTGAAGTCTCTCTGTGTGGCATAACGGGAAAATCCAATTTTAGGCACACAGTTTTGAAGTGGGTCCCAGGTCCAAATGGCCAGTGAGTCAAAGGGCAAAGTGCAACTGGAAGGAAAGTGGAAATCGAGGAAGCACCATAAGGTTTGTGGTGGTATTTTGTCCTTCCACAGCCCACACACATGCTGAGCGTGCTCCCCATGGGAAGGACGTACTCTAAGGGACGTTTGAAAGTGCACACTGGTGTCAGCTCTAGTCTCAAACCAGGCATTTGGCTCTTTGCTCAGCTTTACTGAGCCCACACTTCAGGTGTTATGCAGGGTCAGCCAGGTGTATCGGGGTGATTCGGTGTTTTTTTTTTTTATATTCTACTTTTTAAAAAAGGTTTTAATTTTCAGTAGTTAACCAACATATAATGAACTCCACAGTTGTTTTCTTTTGCTGTTGTTTTATGTGCTTTTATTTGGTTACAGTTTGAAGGGCTTCTTTGGGAGTTTTTGTTGGTGGGTGTGATTTTTTTTTTCTGTTTGGGTGTTGTTTTCTTGTTTTATGGGGATTTTGCTATTGTATTTTTTGTTTTGGTTTCAGTGTCTTTTATTTTTATTTTTTTGAGATAGAACTTAAAGAGGGGTGGGTAGAGTGGGAAGAGGATTTCAAAAGACTTGGGGCAGGGGAGGAAAATGATCAAAATATAGTTGAATTTAAAAAAATGTTTTAAATAACAAAATATATAATAAATAAGAAAAATCTGTTTTTGGTGATGTGCAGATAGAGCATAGAGGCGCCACAGATGCCAGACAAACACCCCTCAACTACAACATCCCCTTTTAATCTTTACTTTGAGGCAAGGTCTCCGTGAGTTATTCAGACTGGTTTCAGAGTCACTATAGAGCCCAGGTTGGCCTCAAGCTTGCAGTTCTGTTTCCCCAGCCTCCCTTGTAGCTGGAGTTACAGGTGTGTGCCACCATCCCTTGCTTGGGTTTTGATGGTTATATTGTAGTTATATATGAGAACTTTTAGAGAACAGACACTAAAGTATTCATGAGTAAATTAGCGGTATGGCTGCAGTTGACAGCCTACTCTCAAATGATGGGGGGAAATTTATGCCTCTAAGACACTGTCACATAATTAAATATATATATTCATAAATATATAGATACACACACATATACACAGCAACTTAGTTGCTGGTGTATGTCTCTAGTTCCTGGTTCATATCTCCTAAGTTATTGTACACTGCACTGGGAAACGGCAGTCTAGGAACATCTTTTGTTATAACGTCTGGCATTAGTTTTCATTTCCTGGCACAAGAGCTAAGACTCTGGAATCTCTGCAGTGGGAAATCGAGTCTCTTCTCACATGATAATACACTGACTGCCTGTTGAATGCTTCCAGTTAGCTTCTGGCCATGGGCTGTTTGCCAGATGAACTAATCATGGCATCCAAGGGTTGAAATCATCAACTCTGCCCACAACCCCAACTTCTGAGAAGGGAAAGGGGCTGGAGATTAATTCAGGGGTGGATGACCAGTTAATTCATCATGCCTATATAATGGAACCCCCTTAAAGTTCCCCCAAAGAAGGGGTATGGGGTATTTCTGGGCTCTTGAACACATGTAGGGGTTGGAGGGCAGCATACTGGGGACAGGCATATAAGAGCTGTGTGCCTCCTCGTGTTTCGTTCTACATAATTCTTCATCGGGCTGACCATCTTTCTCCTTCACAATACACTGATGAATGTAAGTAGAATGTTTCTTGATTTCTGTGCACTCAGAGCAAATTAATGAACCCGAGGAAGAAGTCCTAGAACCCTAATTTATATGTGGTAGGAGAGAAGGGCAGCAAGAGACTTGAAGTTTGCATGTTGCATGTGAAATTGGGCCAGTCTTCAGGGACCGAAATAATGATGGAGTTGAACCATGAGTCACTCAGTTGGTATCTGCAGGGTACTGTGAAATTCCTTGGTGAGGAGACCCATGATCTGGGGAATCAGATATGGCAGCCCACTGGTGTCTACAGCAGAAGAGGTTTTTCCTTTGAGTTAGCTATCATATATCTGTCTAGTTATCTGTCATCTGCAGAGAAAAAAAAAAAAGCCTTGAATAAAAAAGAAATGTGATCAGATGTGGGCACTTGGGAACTGAGTTAAAGTCTTACAGAAAACTTTGATGCAGTTTGTATAAAAAATTAAAATTATTTAAATGATTATGTTAACATAATGAGAATACAGTTTTCATATGGGCATAGTAAAATACTATAATTTTGTGCTCAAACTTTAACATTATTTCATGACAAACAGTGGGTAAATCACAATTACTTTACAGTTAAACTATTAGCAAGGGTCGATGGTATTGCATGCACGCCCACAAGCAGAAATAATCTCAGAAATGTATTATCAGTATTTATATTTGAGCATTATGTTTCCTGTTATCAGTAATTCTTTTATTTAAATGTTTCTATCTTTCTGTGATTCTTTAATCTGCAACTGCTAATTCTAATATTTAGCCCTTGGGTTCCTTCTTTTTCCTAGTCACAGAAAAGAAATAAGGGGACGAGGGAATGAGGAGAGAAGTCAGAAAAATAGAAAACAAGAGGAAGAAAAGGGAAGAGAAGGTGCTAGGGAGAGAGCAAGGAGGAGGGACAGAGAGGAAGTAAAACTCTGGGGTTCTACAGTAGCACCTGATGTAATCTGGAGACCTGTCATATTCCATCTGTCTCAAGGGTAATGTGGCTGTTCTACTTTCCACACTTTCCTGTTTAAGGGTCACTGACATCTAGGGTGGCAGCTAATCTCAAGTTCCGTTATTCCACTACATGAGAACAACCGTCACTCCAAGGACCCAACACAGTATGACACACCAACACACAACCAGGATGATGTCCCTGCCGAAAAGAGCACAGCGCAGTGGTGAAAAGGTCAAGAATGAATTCAGGCATGTTGCTAGACAGGTAACAAGTGAGTCTGTGCAGATCCCTGTAGTGGTTCCGCCAAGTGAACGGTGTTAATACAATACCCAGAGTATCATGGGCCTCATAGTTTCCTGGCCTAAGGAGATTTTCTCTGCTGAAAAGCACTGAGGAGTTGGAATAAAGCCTTTTCTCCATTATCCTCTCTTCCTGGAACTTAGTCAAAGACACAAGAAGAAGTTTCTTCCTCCACGCCTTGTCTCTAACTCCTGTAGATAGATTTACACCCCACACCTGGTGCTGCTAACACATTAAAGTGCTTTGTGTTGCCATTAACAAAACCCACGTGTGCCTGTGGGAGTCGATGTGGGCGAGGGAACTTCATTTGATTTAATTACTTAGTAGAAAGTGAAAGCTCCAAGTACCTGGTCTTAAGGGATCTGTATAATGTATGGTTAAGAAATGTCTGGACACACTCAGTGCTGAGCTCTCCGAGTAGTGCCCCTCCATGACACCTGCTTGGAAGATGTTTTATAGGCTGCGTAGGTGGGTGAAGGAGATCACTGCATAGCCGCTTTCATTTTTACGAACTCATTTGTTGGCTCTTTGGAGTCATGGTTTCAAGAGCACATGCCTCATAAAAATTATTTTTGCTGTCATGGCTCACAAGCAAAGTCAGGATCCAACACCTCTTTAGTGTCAGTGCGGCCAAGAACTTAGGGGAAATAACAATTTACCCTTGAGTTAATTAACTGTATCTGGAAATACTCCATTTAAAAAACCAAATCTACAGCAAACCTGGATGTCTTCAGCGTTTCTGAGACAGACCTTAGGGTGTTGGGGAAACTGCAGGGCTTTGGGTTCCCTTGTGTTGGGGAAACTACAGGCCTTTGGGTTCCCTTCGCCCCTCACTCTAATTGCAGTTCAACTATGTGCCCCTGAGAAAATTCCTCACCCCTGAAAGTCTCCTCTCAACATCTGTGAGATAAGATTAATACCAACTACATTCTAGAGTAAATTTTTTTTAAAAAAAATTAGGAATACAGTGCACAGAACAGTACCAAATAGGTACTTAACAATGGCGTTATTGCCTCATGTGAGTATGACTTGCCCTTTTCTAAATCTGAGAAGAGTTTTTAATACAATTTCAATCCAATCAAGGAAAATAATTATAAGGAACAAAAGGAAGGAAGGAAGAATGCTAGAGTGGCAAGGTAAAGAGAGAAAGGAGAGCCCCATGCCAGTCTCAAAGGAGAAAGTTAATGGTGTGTGTCCATATCTCACTCTGAAGGCCCTAAGTTTCAGAAAAGTATAGATATCTCTGCTGAAGTGCAGATAAATATTTGCCACTCCTCTCCCATTGTGTTCTGTGTAGACCCTCAGCAGCTCAAGTCCTGTTTACCTGAATTGGTGGAGGCAATCTTCTTTGCTAAGTCTTCACATTCAAATGTTGGTTTCTTCCGGAAACATATATATATATATATGTATGTATGTATGTATCCATAAAAGACACTTTATCAGCTATCTGTAAATTCCTTATCCCGGTGACTCACACAATTAATCACTGGACACTGAGAAATTCCATCCCAAATTCTTCTCAGAAACCCCTGCCTGCTGCCTCTGAGTAAAAGCACTCCTCAGAGGGACCCTGATATTTTACATTTTATTATTAAAGCAGTGTATGGCATTTTGGTGCTATTGGCATTTGGTTTTGGCTTACAGCCCTGTATTTTGTCTTCTTTTCTGGAAAACATAGAGATTCTTTTTCTATTGTTCTAATTTTAAATAATTTCGGGGCACAACAAATCACGAGGAATTGACATGCCTTAGACGAGGTATGACTTGTTCTACATGCTCACCAGTTCAGGCTACAGTCCACCATTGAGTGAGAGTCACAAAAGCAGAAGGGTAGAGCCACTAGTCACAGCACATCCACCGTCAATAGCAAAGAGAAATGAATTTAAATTCATGTTCACTCACTCACTTGCTTGTGCTCGCCTCAATGACCCCATATGTATGCAGTTCACAATCCAGCCCATGAAATGGTGCTGCCCACATTCAGGATGACCCTTTCCACCTGAATTAGCCCAACTAGAAATAACCAAACACTGGCATTCCCATAGGCCAATACAACCAAGACAGTTCCACACTGAGACTCTCTTGTCATTGATTCTAGGTTGTGTGAAGATAACAAAGCAACTATTCATATTCACCTCCTAAAAGGGCTATCAACTACTTTAAAGAGCAATAGACTGAAGCAAGAAAGCTACTTTTTATAACATGTAAAAACTCAGCAAATGCCAGTATAGAATGAAAATTGAGAATATAGATTCAGGGACGAATACTTGAATCCTAGAGTCATCTCTGAAATAATACTTCTCTATAGGTTGTTAAATATATGTGTATAGACATTTAAAAGCATTTATAATAGAGCCTCATACATACAAAGTGCTGTGTTCAAATATTGGTTAGTATACACGTTACTTTCTTAATACTGTGACTAAATGTTGTAGGAGCTGCGGACTGCGTTCCTGCCGCCTGGCTCCTGGCCACCAGCTAACTTATGCCCCAAAATAACAACACACAAACTGTATTCTTTTAAACACTGCCTGGCCCATTATATCTAGCCTCTTCTAGGCTAATTCTCACGTATTAATTTAGCCCATTTCTAATAATCTGTGTAGCACCACTAGGTGCGCTTACTGGGAAAGATTCAGCATGTCTGACTTGGCGGCTTGCTTCATCGCATCTGGTTCTGAGAGGAGCTGCATGATTTCTGAGCTCCCTTCCTCTTCCTCCCAGCATTTTGTTCTGTTTACTCCGCCTATCTAAATTCTGCCCTATCAGATGGGCCAAGGTGGTTTCTTTATTAGCCAATGACCTTCCTCCATCAACTAAATACCTGTCAAGAAGCAACTTAAGGGAGAAAGAACTTATTTTGGCTCATAGTTAGAAGGAACATAGTCCTTCCTGATAGCAAAGTAGCAGTATGCGGCTGGTCACATTTTATTTTATTTTATTTTTTAGCAGAAGCTAAAAGAGAAATCCAGCACAGGCTAGGCTTTCTCACTTTCTCCATTTTTCCACATTTAGTTCCCAGCCATTGGGATGATGCTTCCCATATACAGAATGAGCCCAGAGGTATGTCTCTGAGCTGATAAAAAGTCCAGTCAAGTAGAAAATTATTAATGAGCATAAGCCCATCACTTGTCAATTTGACACAGAAACACCCATTTTTAAGCCATAGTATTCCGTCACTGGTCCTCAAAATCTCACGGCCATTTTATAATGCAACAATGCACTCAGTTAATTGCCTATAGTCTTAACAATTCCAACAACACTCAAAAGTATAACAAAGTATTCTCTGAGACTCGGGGTAATATCCTAACTGTGAGATCCTGTAGTTTTTTTGGACTTACATATATCTAGCATTCAATGGGACAGATTAAACAATCACATTCCAAAAAAAAAATGGAGGTATAGGAAAAAATAGTACCAGACTAGAATTAAATCCAGAAGCACAAATGTCAAATCTTGTAGCTCCACATTTGGCATTTGGGTTTTCATAACATCATCTGAACTCCAATGATTTTGGGAAACACCAACAATTCAGCTATGTTGTTTGTAAGGCATATGGCCTCTCTCTTAGACAAGCTCTATTCCATAGATATAGCTTTCTTTGACAAATGCCCCAGATTTTTGTATCTCAAATATCCTGGACTCTTCATTGCCATATGAGTATTACCTTCAAAACTCATAGCCATGGACTCTGATCCTCTTGTTCAAGTAATCTGACCCTATCACAAATTGCTTTGCCTCAGAGGCCTTCTGAGAAACTATGACCCAAACTTCCATGAACCCATGGCTGAGAAACCAGCAGCATGTGGATACCATCATGTGTTGCCAAATCAAGATACAACCTGGCCCTCATCCGCCAAACCTCTGGTGACCTTTGTGTGCCTTTTCTGGTAAGTCTTGTGAAATATTTCCACAGTTATCAGTTTTTCATCAAGATACGCTGAAAACTATCTTTTCTAGAACTTTCCTTTTACAAAAATTTACATGGTTATACTCTTAAAGTTCTTGGTAGGGTCTTGCTCTCAAAGTGATTTTCCTATTGTCCCAAGGCAAAGTCCTTGTCTTCCATTTAATGGTACTATCTTTTAATAATTATAGTTATTTGCATGCATTTGAAAGCAGTGTTAAATTCTCACCATCCTTTCATTATCATAATGCCCATCTTTCAAATCTTTCTGTTCTACTTGCCCCCCTCACATGCACATACATGCACACATACATGCACAGTAAGCCTGGCTAATAGGACCAAGCAGTAACCATTCCTCTGCCAAACAAATTAGTCTACTACTTTTGAATTCAACCACACCTGAGTTTTTCAAGATAGAGGTAGATTATTTGCCCAAATGCAATGTAAGTAGACTTTAACAAAGTTTTTGGCAGAGTCCTTGTTTCTCTTTAAAAATTTATGAGTATAATATTTCTGTATGTGACTCTATCAGGATTCTGGCTTCTCAACTCCCACCAGAATGTTCCCCTAAGATCTGCTTTTCAGTACTCTAGGACTTTGCTCTAAGCCTTTCCATATCCCTCTTGGCAACCAATTTTCAAAGCATGGCCAAGACTATTTAAGCCAATGGTCTCTTCTTAGAACTGTTTTTCTAAATTGGTTACTACTCTGACTTCTGAACCAAATACTTGACAAAAAATAATGAAGTGAAGCTAGGTTTGTTTTTAGCCCACAGGTTAAGGAGATGGAGACTATTATGCCCAGAAAGTCATGGTAGGAAGTGATGCTGGAGGGAAGTGCCCCTTCCTTGGGATTCTGTTCTCATTAATAAAACAACTTAGGAATGGATTCAAACATAAGTTTGGGCACAATTTTTGCTAAAGTTTAAAATAAAAAGCCCCAGGGAGGCAGGCTGTTAAACTCAGCAGTTGCACTGAAAGGAGAATGCAGAGGAAGTCACTCATTTTAGTTAAGCGTGGAGGTTAGATATATAGCAGAGAAGCAGCCCTGCACCAGGCAGGGAAGCGATAGGTAATAAAAAAGCCCATCGTTCCAGGGAGAACATACTTAGGCTCTGGACAGCATCTGAAAAAAACAGACAAGAAGAGAAAAGAGGTTAAGCTTGAGTGAGGATTCCAAAATTTGGGCAAATCAGTGAAAACCTCATGGCAGATTGCAGAGAATGTTCTGGGGGAAGGAATGCTGGGGGAAAAGGTACATTTCCTCATTTGAAAAATCTAATAATTCCTCTTACCTCTTTAGCATAGTTTAAAGTGAACCTGCCTTCCTGGTAGGGGTCCCTTATCCATGTGTTCCTAAAATTCCTTCACAGGGTATTAGGTAAGGAGTATCTACCCTTTCTCCTAAAGTCCCAACAACAAACTGGGGTATGATTCCTTCAACGTTCACTCTGGAGAACTAATGATCTTATTGTACTTTTTTGCAGAGCATGAGTGAAAGGTAAATCATAGGGGTGTAGGTACTCTTCCCCACCCTAGCTGGCCACACCTGGGAAGCTTTTAACCAGCAAGAATGGGGGATTTCCTAGAGTTGCATAGTTGGATTCCAAGATCTAGTCCTTTGAATCCTCCAAATACTCGAGTTTCTTCCCCAGGTCACATGTAATTAAGACAGGGTTGTATGCCACAGGTAGTGGAGATCAGCGGGTACACATGCTGCCCTCTGTCCTTCTATGTATAATTCTAAGTTGTCTTAAAGCCCAGCTCAAATGATCTTTTGCATGAAGGTACAGCTGAATGCCCCAAGACAATAGCTGCTTGGCTTAGGTGACAGTCATTCACTACAACTGGTCATTGGCCTTACCAACTGGAACATTACAGCTCTAATCATGCCAAGGTTTTCATTCTCTTAATGAGAAGGAAATAATTTTCCATTAAGGAAGCAAAGGAAGCCTGGAGTGAATTTGTAGGGATGGATGAAGTCATGAGTGAATATGTACTATCATCATGGTCTTACCAAACATCCAATGCACAAGACTCATAGGAATGGAAAAGACTTCCCTGTACAGGTCAGGCTCAAAATGGTAAACCCTTCCTCCAGTCTGCATATGAGTATTTACAAGCAATTGGCCAGTCTATGACAAAACTTGCAACTGCATCTTCCCACCCCCAGGATGTTTCCAGCCTGAGACTGCTCACCTACAGACATCGTCTCCATAGACTTTTAAATTCCATCTCTCTGAGATGTACAAAATAGGCATGGTGAACAGGATGCAGCACTTTAATGCTTCAGTGCTAAGCTAACCCAAGGGTAGAAGGTAGACGGTGGCACACTGTGTCAATCATCAGAAGGCACAGAGACAGGAATGTTGTTAATTTTCAGGCTTTCCATCTCTATTTTTTTCCTTTTTATTTAGTCTGGGTTCCCAACCCATGAGATAGTGTCCCCTGTATTTAGGGCATCTTCTCTCCTAATTGGGTTCTTATTGGAAATGCCCTCATTCCAATGTCATCCATTGAAAGGTATGTCTCTTAGATGTTTCTCTATCTAGTCAAATTGAACATTATAATGAATTATTAAAGTTAGGTAAAAGCCACTATCCCTAATACATATAACTGGAGCAGAATATGTGTGTACCTAATAAGCTTCTGATGCCACAAATGAAAACAATTGGAGATCATTGTTCATCTTCTAAATCTGTATTCTCCATCTCTGTCTCAGTCTCTCCCTCTCTCTACTGCATCTGTGCACATGCATGTGTGTGTGTGTTCACATTTTTTCAGGTCCTATAGTTGTCCACACATTACCCATGCTTGGTTGGGACTGTCATCAGTGGCACAACAGACCCACAGACATTAAGTGATAGTTCAGGGGACAATTATTGGGATTCACAGACATTTCAGCCACACCCCAAGCCTCACTTTACTCTCTCATTCTCCTCAGATCCACTTAACACCTAAAGCAGATGTTTAAATTTTCTATCATAAGGAAGGTTATGGAGGAATTGCCAGATGGTTTTGAAAAACAAATGATCCATCACAGAAAATAGCACCAAAGGTCCAAAGTCGTTTACTACTTTTTATGTTTATGAGAATTTTTCCTTTTCCCTGTTTTTAAATTTTTCCTTTATAAACTTATTACTTCCTAGTAAAACTATACATTTATCTTTTATAGAAGCAATAGTTGATAAAATTCTTTTTATGTTCTATATTTAGACTGCATCTGAGCAAACTGCTTCACATCTAAGGAAAAAGTTTGTAGACTTTCTTCAAACATGAGAACTCAACTATCTGGGCCTTGGTTGGGGGTGGTGAAGAAAGAACTTCTCTCATGTGAATTGTTTCTAATTCAATATCCTACTTTATTTTCCCCTACTCGATCATCATTTTAGAGACTTTGAAGATTATAGAAATTGCCTTAATTTTGAGTGGGTCAAACTCCAAAAATACTCTAAAAGCACAATGAATGAGCCCCATGGACAGTCCAGATGTCTTCCAGACACAAGGGTTTGGGCACTACATATATGAATTATGTAACAGAATGGCTAACATAGCTGCCTTCAGTGGCTCATACACCCAACTTTGAGCCTGTTTGCACAATAATGTATGGACATTAACCAAAAATTTTGGCTTGTCAGCCTTTTCTTAGCTTTCTTGTTCTTTGGACTCTGCTACTCAGTGAGTTGTGGTGGTTCCAGCTGACTTCCTCTTGAAAGTGAAGAAAGAGGTCTACTTTTTGAACATGTATACCCATATCTCTAAATTTGGAGGCTCATGCAAACAGGAAGGCAGACCTGAGAATTTCTTCAGTCAAGGAGTAGCAGAAACACCAGACACTGATGAGAAGAGTTGCTGAGGGTGGGGATGTTTGGGTTGGGATCAGCATCAATTTTTCAGTAGTATTGTCACATAGATTCTGGGGTATGATCACCAAGGAACATTTTTAAGATAAGCACATATCAAAAGCCTGAGCATATGCATGGCCAGACACTTATCACCATCAACCTTATTGTGTAAAATTGTTTCAAGAGTTTTCTGCATTAAGGTTGGTTGGGGGAAAGCAAAGCAATGAAAAAAAAGAGACAACAACTAACTTCTGCTTTTGAAAGATTAATGTAAGTGCAGGCAGATGCTTCCCAGAATAAGGTCTGTAGGCAAAAAATATAACAACATCTGCTCTCTGCCCCCAGTAGAACTTGTATTGTTTGGCTCATGAAGAAATAAATATTATAGGTCCCCACCGGCTAATTAAGAGCATGCACAATACAAGCATTGAACAAACACAGATCAAAGACAGAGCATCTGGCTTTTTGGCAATAGGAGGATATGCAGTCAAAGGCAGTGGGAAATGATTCAGAGAACTACAGAGGAATCAAGCAGGACTGCTCTTTTCCATTGAAGCAAAGGAAGCAGCTAGCAAGGTCATGATATCATAAGATAGATAGATAGATAGATAGATAGATAGATAGATAGATAGATAGATAGATAGATAGATAGATAGATAGATAGATAGATAGATAGATAGATAGATAGATAGATAGAAAACAAATGTGTGCTAAAACCAGTCACTGCAATTTCAATGATTTCGATTTCTATCATGTACCAGATCATATATTAACTGCCATGGTCTCAGAAAGGCATTTATGTTCTTTGCCATCTAGCTTCACCTCTATAAGAAGAAATTTGTTCTAGTTTCTGTAGACACAGGTACTCGAATTTCACATGGATGGAAAGATGTATATGTGTCTTTTTGAATGTGGTTTCTGCTGTTCATGGTAAAGTCTCTGAGGTACACCATGCATTAGTTACTTTGTTGTTGTTACTGTCGCACTTTGTAGCATCCCATGAGAAAAGGTCATAGCAGTTCACTTTTTCCTTCCTCTAGTTGATTGACATTTCAATGTTTTCAGTTTGGCATTTTACAAATGGGAGAGTTTTTAATCAATATTTACTCCTTTCTCTTGGATATGAAAGGAGTATTGAGATAGGGCATGTTTAAATTTAGTACAAGTGGCCATATGATTCTCCAAACATCTGTGCATTTTATTTCTATCATAGTTAAGTTTCTGTCGCTGTGATAAAATACTCTGAAAAAAGAAACGTATGAAAGAAAGGGTTTATTTTGAATCACAGTTCCAGAGAGACGGGGAGTAGGGTTAACAAAAACAGGAAACTGGCTGATCACATCTACAGTCAGAAATCAGGGCTGGACTCTAACACTCCAAAGCCTTCCACCAGTGACCCCCATCCTTCAGTGAGGCTCTCCCTTCTTCAAGGATCTACACAGT
This sequence comes from Microtus ochrogaster, assembly GCF_000317375.1. NCBI lineage: Eukaryota > Metazoa > Chordata > Mammalia > Rodentia > Cricetidae > Microtus > Microtus ochrogaster. Next base: position 12,183,380 of record NC_022030.1, read on the forward strand.
TTCCGAACAGTGTTACCAGCTGGGGACCAGGTGTGCAAACACATAAGCCTGGGGTGGAGGGTGACCACTCCACACTGAAATCTCCACAACCCGTTGTCAGTGTGAAGGAGCTATGGTCTCCCATATCCTTGTCAACCTCTTAACACCTCTTGACTTTTCAAGATGCGAATGGGTTGGGGGTTAGGGAATACAATTTAATTTCCCTGTATATTGTACTGGAATGAATCTTATTTGATGAAGTGATTGTAATGGTTTCCTGTTAGTAGGTTAGGTTTGTTCTCACATATAAAAGAGTCACTGGTAATATCATCTTATAATTGCTATGGGAATACAAAAACACCATGCATTCAAAATTATGATTTCCAATATCTAAGGTACTGGCTAGTTTTATGTAAACTTGACACAAGCTGGAGTCATCAGAGAGGAAGGAGCCTTAACTGAGAAAATGCCTCCTTGAGATCCAATTGTAAGGTATTTCTTAGTGATCAACAGGTAGGGCACAGCCCACTGTGGGTGATGCCATTTTTGGGCTAGTGGTCCTGGGTTCTATAGAAAGCAGGCTGAGCAAACCAGTAAGTGCATCCTTCCATGGCCTCTGGGTTGGCTTCTTCCCTCAGGTTCCTGTCCTACTTAAGTTCCTGTCCTGACTTCCTTTGTTAAGAAAGGGCAGTATGGAAGTATAATTCAAATAAAATCTTTCCTCTCCAACTTGCTTTTTGGTCATGGTCTTTCATTGCTATAATAAAGACCCTAACTAAGACACCTAGCAAATACAACAAATAAGAAATTGTATCATTTATTTCCTAACATTATTATTTTATATATTCAGGTAATAGGACAACTGTAAGTAAACATGGTTCTGGACTTTTGTAGTTTATAGACGGGCAGGAATTGGAGATACATGTCACCTAGAAACAGACATCCAGATAGATGGGAGGGAGCACTGTCAAGCAGAGATGACAAAAGCCACTGGCTGTGCGATGTTTGCAATTTGCTAAGTACATCTTATGTGCCATTTTCCTTTCAACGTAACATGTAAGGTAAAGGTACTTGATTCTCCTCTCCTATGCCTGCTTCATGAATTATTAAAGGTAAAGCCAACTGTAAAGAAGCTGTAGCTAAGTTTAAAAGACCTTTGGACAATCAGCCCTGAAGTAAAGGGACTGTCATAGCGGCTGACACACAGCTTGGCTTCACACCACTCAATGAACTCAGTCGTAGAAAGCAACACATTTTCAACAAGAGCCAAGGGTGAAGAACAAAAGAGCTTCTAGAAGTCTGTGGAAGAATGAGAGAATTCAGGTTAACTGCAATTTACTGCGACTAATCCATGGATGTGTCTGCCTACATGTAACTGCCCATCTTTGAAGGCAAAAACCACCCACCTGTGAACTAATGCGCACACTTCATAATCTGTTGGAGGTATAATTAGCAACCAATTAAACACACATATTTAAAATATGTAATTAAAAATTATTGTGAAATATACGCAATTTTAAAGTTTAGAGATGGGCGCCCAGCTGTGAACTCGTTGCCACAAACAAGATAGTGAACATGCCCCTCCTTACTGAAGTTCCTTTCATTGTCCAAGGCTTTATATCCCCAAATTTGTACTGTGTTTTTCTTCCTGAGCTACCGCTGAATTGGTCTCTGTTGTTCTGGATTTGATTACAGCTGCTCTAATTTTCTGTATAGGTGGCCTTCCCTACAGACTTTGGGTCTGGTTTCTTCCCCTCCATACAATGATTCATCAGTGACGGTCAATAGTTCATCCCTGTTTATTGCTGCATAGTTTTCTATTTTAAGGAAGAAACCACAGAATATTTATTGAACTATACTTAAGCATTTGAGTTATTTCTAATTTTTAGATATTATAAATAGGACTGCCACAAGCATTTATGTATATCCCTCTGTATGGGTGCATACATTCTTTTTTTATATTTAAATAGCTAAAGAGGATGGCCAGATCATGTGGTGTAAGTTTTGAAGGAACAGGCAAACTTTTTCAAAACAATCACACTTCTCACATTCTCAACAGGGAAGGTGAATTCCAGTCCCCCACATCATTGAAAATGCTGGGTGTAGACATTTTTATTTCAAACATTCCACTATGTATCTTGAAGTATCCAATTATGTTTATGCTTGTGTTTCCCTAGTGACTAAAGAGAGCTTTCTCAAGTGCTTATTTATAATCCAAGCATATTTGTTCATAAGATGTCTGTTCAATTATTTTGTCCATTTTTTAGATGTTGGGTTTTTAATAAAATATTGAGCCATGAGTGATTCAATACATAATGGATAAAGTCTTTTATCTTCAATAACTTCTAAATTTTTCTTTAGTTTTTCATTTCAGTCTCTTAATAGAGTGAGTCTATGCATCTGCATGTGTGTAAATGCACACAGCTGTGCTCATGTGTGTGGAGGTAGGAAAGAGGTCAACAGAGTTCAATCTGGGATGCTTTTCTACTCAGGTGACATCACTTTCCTTTTTCCCTCCCCTTTTCCCTCCCTCCCTCCTTCCTTTTTTCCTTCCTTCCTCCCTTCCTGCCTTTCTTTCTTAAGATAAAGTCTGTCTCTAGGACCTGGGCTCATGCAATAGACTATGCTGGCTAGCCAGAAAGCCCCAGGAATATGCCTGTCTCTTTCTTGCCAATGCTGGGATTATAAAGAGGAACTGCCACGCTTGGCTTTTCACATGGCTGCTAAGAACTGAACTCAGATTCTTATGTTTGGGTGTCAAGCAAATGCTGATAAAGATTACTGATAAAACTATATTCCTAGGCCCTCTTAATTACATCTTTTAAATATGCAATATTTTTTTCTTTTTAATATATTTTATTGACTATTTGGAAATTTCATTTAATGCACAACAATTACATCCACTTCCCAGTCTTCCTAGGTCTACCCACAATCCTTGTGACCTCCCCAAAACAAAAGAAGGAAAACAAAAAAAATTACCAAGTTCAAATTGTGTTGCCCATATACTCACTGGAGCATGATCAAACTCACAGATTGCCACTTAAAGAACACCAAGTCCTTTCCCACCCCCACTCCAGACAAAAACTATCATCTATAAAGAAATACTCGTCAACATCCCTATTACAATTTTTAAGAATTGCCTTTGTTCAATTATGTTCATAGCAGCATTATTTGTAATAGCCAGAACCTGGAAACAACCTAGATGCCCTTCAATGGAAGAATGGATGAAGAAAGTGTGGAATATATACACTTTAGAGTACTACTCAGCGGTAAAAAACAATGACTTCTCAAATTTTGCATGCAAATGGATGGAAATAGAAAATACTATCCTGAGTGAGGTAACACAGACCCAAAAAGATGAACATGGGATGTACTCACTCATAATTGGTTTCTAGCTACAAATAAAGGTCAGTGAGTCTTTATTTTGATATCCTAAAGAAGCTAAATAAGAAGGTGAACCCAAAGAAAAACATATAGCTATCCTCCTGGGTAGGGGAAGTAGACAAGATTACCAGGCAAAAAATCGGGATCTTAAGGGTGGGGTGGGAGGGGGGTAAGGGGAGATGGGGAGAAAAAAGTGAGAAGGGTAGGATGGGGAGAACTTGGGGCAACGGGATGATTGGGATACAGGAAGGTTGGATAGGGGAGCAGGGAAGCACATATCTTAATTAAGGGAGCCATCTTAGGGTTGGGAAGAGACTTGGACCTAGAGGGGCTTCCAGGTGCCCAAGGCGAGGTCCCCAGTTAGTTCCTGGGGCAGCTGAAGATAGGGAACCTGAAATGATCCTATCCTATAGACATATTGATGAATATTTTGCATATCACCATAGAACCTTCATCTGGCGATGGATGGAGATAGAGACAGAGACCCACACTGGAACACTGGATTGAGCTCCCAAAGTCCCAATGAGGAACAGAAGGAGGGAGAAGATGAGCAAGGAAGTCAGGACCAAGAGGGGTGCACCCACCCAAGGAGACAGTGGGGCTGATCTATTGGGAGCTCACCAAGGCCAGCTGGATTGTGACTGGAAAAGCAGGGGATAAACCCGGACTCTCTGAATATGGCGGACAATGAGGGCTGCTGAGAAGCCAAGGACAATGGCACTGGGTTTTGATCCTACTTCTTGTTCTGGCATTGTGGGGGCCTAGCCAGTTTGGATGTTCACCTTCCTAAACCAGGATGGAGGGGGGAGGACTTTGGACTTTCCACAGGGCAGGGAACCCTGACTGCTCTTCAGACTCGAGAGGGAGGGGGAGAGGAGTGGAGGGAGGGTGGGAAGAGTGGGAGGCTGGGAGGAGGCGGAAATTTTTTTTACTTAATAAAAAAAAAAATTGCCTTCAATGGAAGGAAGGAACCCTAGCCAAGACAGTATCTTTGCCTAATATGTCATAACTCTTTTCTCTTGTGTATTATTTTCTTCAGGAAGTTTTATAATTTTAGGTTTCTGACTTAGGTCTCTGATTCTGTTTGACCTATTTTTGCCTATGGATGTACTGCTCAAAGGCCATACCGAGAAAAAGATGCTCTAGCATCATTTGTTGTATTTTTTTTCCTCCCTGAACTACCTGTATAACTGCATCAGAGAGCCATTTTCTAGAATGAATGGTCCATTTATCAGCATTATTTGGTTCATTTATATATTTAGTCTTTTTCCTTTGGCTCTCTGAGATATGATATTGTTATGCATCCCAGGCTGGCCTCTAATCCACAAAAATCATCCTGGTTCCATTTCTCATGTGCTACAATCATCAGCATGTGACATCATACATCACTCGATTTGACCATTTTCATGACAGTGCTGTGCTGATTATTGTCACCTTATGGTAAGTCTTGAGATAGCTACAGCAGAGAGACATCAATTTCTTATTTGTCCTCATATTAACGTTAGATCAGCTTTCTTGCTTGCATTTGAATAAGTTTAGAATCCAACTGCAGACATGTGTCCAATAACCTAGTAGAATTCTGTTTGACATTGACTGGAATCTGAAGATCAATTTTGAGAAGAATTGCTACCTTCTCAATATTGAAAACTAACTCACCTACATGGTTTTTCCTTATATGTACTTAAATTTTTTGTTATTTAATTCAGGATTTTTTTTTCAGTTTTTATGATTCAAGTCTTCGCCCATTTTTAGCTGGTTTATCACTAAATTGTTGTTTTGATATGACTTTAAAATTTTCATCTTCTGCTTGTTCATCCATCTTGTGTACTGATTTTACAACCTGTAATCTTGTGTGATTCAAGAATAAGACTTACAGTACTCTTTTTGATTCTCTATCAAATAACTTGCTTGTTCCAGTGAATCTAATAACTATTAAAATAATCTGCAAACTAATAACAACTCCAAACAAATAAAGTATAAAGAGCAGCAGGTCTACGTAGAATGAAAATACAACACCCAAGGAATAGGCTTGTGCCAATGTTAAGATCAGTGTGTAGCTTAGGCATGGCAGTGCGTGCCTGTAAGCCAGTACTCGAGAGGAAGAGACAGGAGGATCAAGAGATGAGGGTTATTCTCACCTCCATACTATGTTTGATGCCAGCCTGGGACAACGTGACACCCTGTCTCAAAGAAACTAAAAATAAAATAAAACAATCAGCGTCTGATGGAGAGGGCATGGCTGTGACTCAGCACAGGTAGGAAAGTCGCTGTGGAACTGCACAAATGGAACTTTCTGGAATTTCACCTCTTGGTTGCCAGGAAAAGCTTCTGGAGAGGATATTCTTAGCCTAGAGATGTTCCACTAGGAAATGGCCAGTGGGTTTTCCAGGAGCTGTTAATGAGCTGGGTGTTGCTGGCTGGGATACATTGTTGGAGAAGACTGTGGCAGAAGTAGCCATGCTGAGGAGAAGTCACCAAGCTCTTGTTTTCACAGCTACCATGTTTCTCTTTCACATTTGAGCCCATGGTACACAGTTAGGATGGTTCCCATGCTCTAACCTACTAATTCGACCATTTTTTTTTATGTATTTTTCTCCTCAGTATGGGCCTTGCTTCCTTGCATGCTTGATGTCTTTTGGTAAATGAGAGATACTGAATTTCACACTGCTACGTATGGAATAATGGATATGCTCATAAAAGTTCTTGAGCTTTATTCCAGAATATGGCTTAATTACTTGAGAATGGTTCGATCCTTGAATGGCACACTTTTAAAGTGAAAATGGAAGACAGCAGCATTTGCTGCGAGGTTAATTATGTCGTTAAAGCTAATCAAGAGATTCTGAGCATTTGGCAAAGGGTTTCATGAATGATGCGGTTTCTCAGTCTGACTGGTGGCATCAGACACTCACTGTTTCTGGCCTCGTGTGAGCAGGGGAGACTAGTTCTTTTGAAGCCCTCCCATGAGCCCGTCCTCATGGCTTCTGGTAATTTCCTTTCGTGCATTTGATCAGCATGGTTCTCATCTGGAATCTTAAACGTTCAAATTCATACCTGGTGCTGTATGCTCTTCCAACCGACACTTTTCTCTGAGAACTAGATGCCCTCTGCTTCTAAGTTCCATCTCCAAGGTTCTTCTGCTCTTTTGAGGTCCCTCTCTCCTACACCACAGCCTGGAAAAACCTTTGTCTTCATCTATTTGGGATTCTATATCCAAGTCACATAAAAGTAATGCAAACTGCACTGGAGAGATGACTCAGCAGATAAGAACACTTGTGGCTCTGCCAGACAACTGAAGTTCAGTTTGTATCACCTATATAAAGTAGCTCACAACTGCCCATAACGCAAACCCCAAGGGTCTAATGGCCTCTTCGGGCTTTTAAGTGCAACACAGACAGACAAACAGACAGAGACAGAGAGGGAGGAGGGAGGGAAAAAGAGATGTGGGATGGCGAAGGGCAGGGGAGAGGGAGAGAGAGAAAATGAGAAAGAAAGGGAGAGTAGGGAAGGACATACAAACGTGCACACACACATACACATATAAAAATATTTGTAATTTATATTGTATAATTCTAAAATTATTAGATTAAAATATCAGGTGTCAGAAGACTATGAGGGTTTTTGCTCTACTTCAAATATCATCTTGTTCCTTCTTGTCTGATTTTCTTGGGTCTTTTTTATAAGGGCACAGATTCCATTCATGAAGACAGAGCTTTCTTGGCCTAATCATTTCCTTTAGGTCTCTCTTATTGATACTATTACTTTGGAGATCAAGCTTTAACATACAAATTTTGGGGAGATATCATCATTAGACCATAGGCAGTATCCCACTAGACCACAGGCTGAGGGAGTCATAAAAATGACTTTATTTATTCTTGTGTCTCAAGAATTACTCTCCTAGTTGTCTTTTGTCAAGAGATTTTAAAAAGTGAAACAAAACCCGTGCTTTCTGTATCTTTCCTAATTTTGTACTTATTTTTCCAGTGGGTGGGTAAGTTAAATCCCTGTTACTCCAATTGTGGGATGTGGATTCTTCCATATGGACATTTTCATCTGAAAATTAAGACTTGACCAGAGGATTTTATATGAGGCTGTTAGTCTCAAACATTTGCCAATACTAGTGGAAAAGCTAAAATTTCCTAGATTTTTAGAAAAGGACATCTTTTACCAACAAATAGCAATTTTATTAAATGAGTAAACATGAGTTTTAAATATTTCAATGCATCTTTAAGTATTGCAGTTCACCTAACCCACTGGGATTTGGAGAGAATTCGGTGTAGATGATTAAGTGCTATTCATTTGTAATCGTGTGTTCTAATCCCAGTTGTGACACTAATTATCAGTGCAAACAACAAATAGACTCAACATCTCTCCTTAGGTTGGTATCTCTGGCGATTTTTCCATTACTGTAATACTTGGTTTAATATAGTAACACCCAACGTTCCAATGGTGGGACATGGAGGATCAGGCTGAGTGTGATCACTCCCCAGCTGCATGTATTTAAGGGAAATTAGACTTTGTGGATTCTTACATTCCTCATGAAAAGTGTGAGAAGATACTAATTATGTCACCAAATATATTGATGTCTGTGCCACTGGGATCGCTGACTGAACAAGAAGGATTCCAGGCTCTTGACCTCTTATCCAAAGAACCGAAGAAGTGCACACAAATAGCAAAGCAGCAAGGGGTTTTGTTTAAAAGCCAAGGCTAAAATACAGAGGACACTGCAACCTGCAGTGTATCTGAGCAAGATTTGCCTAAGCACCCTCAGTTATTGCTCGGGCCTTCCCTTTTCCGGATCCAGGAAGTGGAGAAATTGATAACCAGAGGGTGCAGTGGTTTTCTGTTTTGATTGATAGACATGGGTCATATAAGCCATTTGCAGTTCATGTCCTTTCCCATGATGCATTAGATTTTAATCATTCCCATGTCCAATCCTTTCCATGTGTAAGACAGCAAATACTTTTCCTAAAGTTTCTCTCAGATGACAAAGTTGAACTCACTGTGTATGCACCCCAAGTCAGGTCAGGATAGACTGAGCAGCTGCCTCTATTTCCAGGATATGTTCCAGACTCTTTTGTTGCAAAGGGGAGTCATTAGAAAGCTATTGGTAGTTATTAGGGCAAAGAGTCTGGTGGATCTGTTTTGTGAGGGGGGTGGGGTGTTGTTTGCCGCAGGTGAGAGTCCTGGCTTGCAAAGCTGTCCCTTATTCTTGCCTGATGCAAAGGGGTGAAGTGATTCTGCTTATGAACATATCTTCTCGGCAGAAAATGTAATGTTTTGTGTTTATTCATTTTTATTTTTATGTGCATTAGTGTTTTGTCATGGGTATCAGGTTCCTTGGAACTGGAATTACAGATAGTTGTGAGCTGACGTGTGGGTGCTGGGGATTGAACCTGGGTCTTCTGGAAGAGCAGTCAGTGCTATTAGCCCATGAACCATCTCTCTAGTCCCAAGCCCCAAGGTTAATCTTCTTTGATAAGACATAAAAAATATAACACTACATTTAGGATTGGAGACATAACCTACTTAGCTGCTGTAACTATGGAAACAAGATGTAGCTATAGGTTACAGATATAAAAGAAATTAAGATTGTGCAGAATGAAATGTGATGTACCTTTAAAGATAAATTCTATCCAGGTCCCCTTCAGCTGACTTAATGTGTTTATAAGGGTTGTCAGGTTAAGCTACACACAACAGCAGAGTGAAAAATAACTGTAACATTTATTGTTAAAAATAACTGTAAAATTGCTGTAACAAGGCAATTTTGTATGTTGTAAAAATTTTGGTGGGCACAGAACTGTCCAGACTTCTTCACCCCCAATTTGTGTGTCTGGACATTGTTTGTTATTGGTTTCCAATCGAGTATCCTTCCACTCTCCATGAATTTCTGGCACTGGGAGTACCATGCCCGGTGTGAGATCTAGACAGGGACATGACAGGAAAGAGAGCCATTAATAGACTATTGACAAAAACAGCCATAGAGTGTTCATATGTCTAAATCTGTGAAGAGAAAATCACGACACCGGAGAAAATGCCCACAATTTCTAAGTACGTGTGCATAATAAGAAAAGTTTTTTAGTATTCTTACATATCATTAAAAAGAAATGAAATGTTTTGTTGGGAGAAAGACTGAAACAGAAGATCAGATAAACAGTTTTCTAAAGGTTATTGGGATTTCTACATCCATAACTACAGGACCCTGAGTGCTGTTTAATTTGTGCTATAGTAGTGGGGGCTCATCTTTAGCTAGCATCTATCAGCTGTTTCCATGTAAAGAAGAGAGTGGTAAACATTTTATACACACTGACTTGTGCATCGCTCATATGAAAGGAGGTAGGTTTCCATATTCTGCCACTGAGATACTTAAGTCAGCATGGTGGTGCATGATTTTAATCCAAGCACTCAGAATCAGAAGCAGGGCATCACTGATAAATAAAGTGAGTACCAAAAGCACTCCATGGTTACATAGTAAAAGCCTGTCACAAAAAACAGGGTGGGGAACGGAAAATTTCTTTCTGTTCTAGTCCAA
>NC_022030.1:12198569-12228967 GCF_000317375.1 Microtus ochrogaster
GTATTTACTCATTTCTTCAAACTTTTTGTTATACTTCTCATCCATTTCTATAAGGGCATTTTTTTACATGTTGTTTAAGGGACTCTATTGCTTTCATAAAGTCAATTTTTTCCACTTCTTCTGTGTTAGGGTGTTCAAATACTTCTATTGTAAGATCATTGGGTTCTGGTGTTTTCATGTTGTTTTTAGATTATTGAGTGAATTCTTGCCTTGGTGCCTGCCCATCTCCTCCTATTGATCCTACTAATGGGTCTTTTAAAACCAGATCAGGTTTCCCGGCTGGCCAAGCGTTCCGCTTCCAAAATGCCCTCGCTCTGTTTCCTGGTTCCTGCCGCAGGCCAAGAACCCTCTCACCCCTCAGAAGGGTCTTCAGGAACAGGACCAGGCTCCCTGCTTGCCAGTGACCTCACCAACAAAGGGCCTACCTCTTTGATTTAATTGTAGTGGGGTGATCTGCTCTTGTTATTGAGTGCCTGTCCCGCCGCTTGCATCTGCCGCTGAGCCGGTCCCCACCACTTGCGTCTCCCTTCTTTAATTTTCAACAACTTCTCTCATCCTTATTTTTTAACTGATGCTCTGACCTCCTGTTTCATAAAGCATAGACACAATCATACGGGAACTCTTCTCACTTTCTATCATTAGATCTATACACTGGCCTGGATCTCTTTTTATGTTCTTTTTCTCTTACAGTAGATAACAGACATCTAGGGCTAGCCCAACAAAGCATGGCAGATTGGATGTCTTAGAAAGCAGAAGAGTTTCTTCCCCAATACCTGATCCTAGAAGTCCAAGGTGAAGTTGTTAGCAGGTCTGTATAATTATTACCCTTCTCTGTGCATTTGTGGTTGGATCTCTCTCTGTCTCTCTCTCTCTCTCTTTCTCTTTCTCTTTGGTTTTTCAAAACAGGGTTTCTCTGTAGCTTTGGTGCCTGTCTTGGAACTAGCTCTTAGACCAGGCTGGCCTCGAACTCACAGAGATCCACCTGCCTCTGCCTCCGGAGTGCTGGGATTAAAGGCATGCACCACTTCTGCCTGGCACTGGATATCTCTTTTAATAAATAAAGGTTTATTTATTTTATGTTTACGTGTGAGTGCCTGCATATGTCTACATGCACTAGATGCATGGTTGGTGCCCACAGAAGCCAAAACAGGATATTGGTTCCTTTGAATTACAGTTGTAACTGGTTGTGAGCCACCATGTGGGAACTGAACCCAGGTTCTCTACAAGGGCAATGCGAGTCGGTACTCTTAATCACTAAGCCATCTCTCCAACCTTGGCAATATTTTCCTATGATATCACCAGTTACACTAAATTGCTGCCTCTCTCCCTCACATGGCATCATTTATTACCTCGTTGAAGACCCCCCATTCTCTAACAGTCATACTCTGAAGTGTTTGTGGTTAAGACATCAACAGAAGAATCAGGCAATCCTAACCATACAACTCTGCTGGCACCACAGCATTGAGAATGCCATTGTTCTTGCAGAAAGACAACCCCTCCACGTATTACTCAATCCTGTTCTCCCTTCTCCTTGAGAACTTAGTTACCAGAATGACCTCCTGTTCTCCATCACTGGCACTATGTCCTCCTACAGGACAATCCAATTCCTTTCAGAAATCAAGCCCATATGTTCATAGTCACACTCAACAGAGACCTTGTAGCAGTACATGGTACCATTACTAACTCAAGATGTTTATATATTTTCCCTTTCCTTATTTCCTTATCTTACCCCATCTAACACTCAAGAAGTTTTGAAGTATTACATTCTACCCCCTTTTCCTTTCTGCTGCTACTGATATCACCATAGATGGAGACACTTTTAGTGAAGGACTACAGTCAAATTCTCCTGGTTCTTCTGCAGCTACTCTTCTCTTAGACTCCCTACCTAATAGCCGAGCAAAAGTATATTTACCTTTTTTTGAGGGGAACTAATAACAAACTCAGAGAAAAATGAAAATACTTCGGTAAATCCTATTTAACTTTACTTAAGTTATCAATTACTAATATTTCACCACATTCATTTTTCTAGTGATAGAGATCAAACCCATACCTATTAGGCAGGCTCGATACCACTGACTTATATCCCTACACTCATGTTTCTGTTCTCTCATGCCTTTCTATAAATACTTCATTTTCAGTTTGCTGAGAACGTTGATATCTTTAAAAATTATTCCTGCATATAATGATCAAACATAGAACTTTAATATATAACAATACTGCACCTATATTTCCTTTTAATTGTCAGTTTCTCAACAATGTTCTTTATAACAACTCCATATCTCTTACTATAGAGTCCATTCTCCAAATTATACATTGCTTTTCTTTGAAGTTATTTTGGCTTTTTGTATCTAGAATAATTTCTTAGCCTCTCCTTGTCTTTCATGTTGAGATTTTTAAAAGATCATATATCACTTGTTTTTGAAGAATTTTGATTACTCTTTTCTCATAATTAGATCCAGATTGTGTATTATTAACAGGAATAGGATATTTCTGAAATCATATATGTATACTTACCAACACAGTATATTACCATACAAATACATCATATATGTTACACACACACACACACACGTTTCTGTGTGTCTGTCTGTCACATGATCTGGTCATTTCCTCACCATAGTCACATTCATTCTGTCCCAGCTAGTCTAGTTTTCCTCACTTCTACTCTTCCTAACCTGAATCCTGACCCTTTTGAAGCCCTAGTGATGGACTTTCTCATTTGAAACCTCCACATCCCTGTTGAATATTCTCTCAGAACAGCTTATGTTAATCCCATTATCACTACCACATCCAAAGGTTGCTTTCTCTAAAATCACAGTTTCCTAGTTTCCATTGTGATGCTACAGATGTTTGAAATGAAATAAAATTATATTCACGCATCCAGTAAGTTCTTCATGACCTATCTACCTAGGTAGGAAACTTCTTGGGGGAAGAGCACTCTTTTCGGTTTTATTCACTTCTTAATTTTTAGCATCTGTGATAATAGAAAGGAAAATGCTAGTTATGATGCTGTGTCTCTCCTACGACAGGGTTAGCATTTTAGTTTCAAATCTGAAACAAGGCTGAAGTATGCATGCGCGTATGGGGAGATTCTTCAGCTCTTAGTGTGACCACGCCTGTGAAGTTTTCTTTCCCCCAAAGTCCCTGAGTAAAACAAACGACTTAGACCTCCTTTCAGTACCAAATGGACACTTGGCCATGCTATAAGGTGGACATTTTCTTAGCTAATACCAGTTTCATTACTGACAAATGATATCTAACATCTTAATTTCTGCAATCCCATTAATTACCTTAGTCATCTGAGGTGAAAAATAAAGGAATGTTTTCCTTGTAGGGTAAAAGGTCTAAGCCCACAGCTAGATTTGAAAAACCTTCCAAAAACCCATCAAACCCTGAGCTTGAAATCCCACCAATGCCTGGATTTGCCCCAAGCTCAGAGCTTGAAATCTCACCAGTCCTCACCCTGGAAAACTCCTCCCCCAAGAAACCCTATATAAGCTCGTCCCCTGCTCAGTTCCCTGCTGCTTCTTGCCTGAGCACACCCACTTGTGTGCTCTCAATAAAGCTCTTGTGTGAGTTTTGTTGTGCCGAGTGACTTTGTGGCTATCCGACTACCAGGATAGCTTTCCCTTGAGCTGTAACACTTGCTCAGAGGAAGCCTTTCCCCTCAGAGTTGCCATATTTCTACTGGGGAAAGCTTTCCCTTTGGAGTTGTAACATTTACAATAACTGTAAGCTTATGTACAAAAATTAAAATTAAAGACTGGCACCCTTCCTCTTATGTTCAGCATTGAAACTGAGCCTTCAAGTAACTTCTTAGCCAAAATGACATCCCTGGAGACTCAAGTTTAGAAAAGAGATGAGCAACCTCTGTTCATGAGAAAATACACAATTGAGATAATCCTTGAACTAATTACTTAATGTAATACTGCTACTCTCAGACCTTAGAAAATGTCAGGTTTAAAATATATGGAAATAAAATAATTTAAAAATGTAAATAATTTTACTAAGTTCATAGAAAAAATTTCAATGGCTACATTAAAATATTCATGTGGAGAAAGAGAAATTGAAGGGAAACTCATTTAAAATAGCTGTCAAAACAGATGCATTTAAGGCAGTGGTGTAGCTCAGCAGTAGAGAGCTTGCCTAAGTCACATAAAGCCTTGGGTTTGCTCTTCAGTACTCCCTCCCCCCCTTATTGCACTTTAATTAAGATGATTTCCTAATCTTTCACTTATTTGCTAAAATTGACATCTAACCTCAATAATGCTCTTGGGGTGCTGTCTCGTTCTTAAGAACACTTCTCATTCGTAATTGTTGGAAATTGCTACCTTTGAAAGGAACCAAGCATTACCTAAGAATTCTAGGTGCAGCTCTGCAATTCCATATTCTCATTTGGAGGCAAAAAGATGATGTGAGATCAATTTTTAAAAGGAGAGTACGAGATGCTAAGTATTCCTTTAAAGCTGTAAACATGCTTTCTGTGTGTGTCTATGTGTGTGTACATGTGTGTGTGTGTATGTGTGTGTGCATGTGTTCATGTGCAAGTGCATGTGTTCATGTTTATGTAGAGGACAAAGGAAAACCTTGCCTTTTGTTCTAAGAAAATTGCGATCAATATTGTATTTTTGACACAGGGTTCTTACTAACCTGGAATTTTTACCTGACCTCAGGGAGCCTCCTGATTCCACCTTCCCGGTGGTGGAATCACACCAGGCTTTTTTTTTCTCTTGAGAATCAAACTCAGGACCTCCTTCTGTCAGTGTTGTCTGACAAACTTTTCCTGGGAGCAGACAGCGTACCTGTCTATTCATTCCAGTTAGGACCTATGGCAGACTAAAGGATGGAGAAAAACAAAGTCCAACTTGGTGAACCAGTGAATTGCATTGTGGTAATTTACAGAAACATGGTTGAGGGGTTACTTACAGGAGAAGAAATGACTCAAAGACAGCTGCATCATCACCAAAGCCTACCCCAGCAAGAGTGACAGCTCACAAAAGCTGGAAAACCTGGAGCAAAGCATAGAGTCTTCAGGCAGCTCAACAAGTTGGAGGGTGTTGTGGGAGCTGTGGGCTGTGTTCCTGCCACCCAGCTCCCAGCCACTGGCTAGCTTTACCCAAAATAACAATGCACAAATTGTATTCTTTTAAACACTGCTTGGCCCATTATATCTAGCCTCTTCTCAGCTAACTCTCGCACCTGGACTAGCCCATTTCTAATAATATGTGTAGCACCCCAAGGTGCGCTTACCGGGAAGATTCTAGCCTACATCCTGGGTCGGAGCTTTATCGCGTCTACCCTGGTGATGAGCTGCATGGCGTCTGAGCTCACTTCCTCTTTCTCCCAGCATTCTGTTCTGTTTACTCCACCCACCTATTTTCTAACCTATCAGGGCCAAGCAGTTTATTTTTTAACCAATGACCTCCCTCCATCAGGAGGGCATTTCTTCCAGGTGCCTCAAGTGGCTCTAAACCTCTTCCAGGTAGCTGGTCTTGTCTCAGGGTCTACTTTGAAGTTTCTCCTCTCAGAGTCTTATTTGTAGGTCAATTTCTTTGAGTCTGGGCAGTCCAGTTCCTTTGGGAGGCTTTACTTCTTTGAGAGGGACAACCCCACTGCTTTTATTGTTTCCTCTGGTAAGGAGGGGTCTTGTGAATCTGGTTAGTTTCAGGGACTTCCTGGCTATTTTGAGTTGTTTACATTCCTGCTTAAAGAATGCCTCTTCAAGATGAGATTTTTCAACCCATTATACAACATACAACAAGCCGTTTATTCACTGAGCTCTATCTGAAGACTTAGATATGAAGGGACGCTAGCCAGCCTGAGCAGAGCAAACATGGCTCTGGCAGATCTTGTCCTTCTCTTCCCTTCCCTTTGCCGTGCTAAAAACTGTTGAATTACATTCCTTAAGCTAGCTACCAAGGTCTGTTCCCGTATTTGGCTATTTGCTCCTTCCTAGGTCAACCACCAAGGTCAGCTATCAAAATTTTGAATTCCAGCAATCCAAAGTCCCCTTTTCGCTGCCTTAATTAACATGCCTAATTAAAATTAAATATCATATCCTAACACAAGGTTTTCCCATTTACCTTTTTGAATTGCCATTTTTCTATGGGTCACACAGAAGTCCCCTCCCACCCCAAACACCCTGGAATAAATACCCTATCCCCCTCCCTTGTTCCCTTTCCCTTCATCCTCTGTCTCCTGTCTTTGTCTCTTATTCCCTGCCCTTTGTCCTTCTGGGGAAAATAAAATCTCCTTTGTGCTGAGATTTTGGTCTTGGGGGTCCTGAGCCAATACAAATTCTTTCAAGATTGTGTGTGTGTGTGTGTGAGAGAGAGAGAGAGAGAGACAGAGAGAGACAGAGAGAGAGAGAGAGAGAGAGAGAGAGAGAGAGAGAGAGAGAGAGAGTATTTTAACCTCCATTGGCAAAAGAAAGGCAGATTTTTTTTCTTGGTTTCTTCCCCAAGCATACAATCATCATTTGCCCAGTGTCTCATATATTATACTATTATGATATTCATCCTGAAATATTAAACCTTGACATTTAGAAAACAGTTCAAGCCTGCACATAGCATGAGAAACATTATGATAGAGTTATGTGTAAAAGAAAATAACTTGGAATGACTGAGGCTGGAAAGTGGGAAGCCATCATAGAAAAACCACCATTGAAGTTGAGATCCAGTGAACATGTACAAATTACTTAGGTAGGAATATGAGTGACAGTTTGGGCTGAACTCATGAGATGTTCAGGTATGTAAGAAAGGAAGGCTGGTGGCCTTGTCAATTAGGCTGAAAGGAGAGAATTAACAGACTGAAAGACATGATAAGTCAGATATTATCCAAGCATTATTAATATCCAAGATATTAATGCCCACTAGTAATTCCAGGTCATATCGGGGACACCTGGAGAGTGTGGCATAAAGCAGTTCCTGCTTCAATCCTAATTTGTCATGTTAGATACAAGCAATGGTACAAGATAATCACAAACACTGGGGTTGAGAAAAACAGGAGCCTCATTGATCAGACCAGTCGGTGTGCAACCTCTTCACTTCTCATTCCTACTGGCAGGACAGATCTCTGTGTGCACATGTGTATCTACTTTTCTGTCTGTTGTATCTTGAATGTTACTCAACAGCTTGATGCTGAAGGTTTGGTTCCCACCCTGGGCGTTATGAGGATTCAAAACCTCAGTGAAGCAGAAACTAGTGAAAGAAAGGCAAGTCGCTGAGGGTGTATGCTCTCATGAGACATTTCAATTCTTCCTCTTGGACCATTTAGTTACTTTTATATAAGCATTGAACTCTGCCCCAGTCAAGGTAAAGACATGAATCCATCGTCTTTTATCCATGGTCACTCTCATGGTTTGACTATGAAACTGTTTCCAGAGGGTTGTATGTTGAATGCTGGTCTTTACCTCCTGGTGCCATTTTTGGACTCTGTGAGAATATTGGAAGATGAAGCATAGCTAAAGGAAATGGGGCCTAAGGAACGTGACTTTGGAGGTTATACCTGATTTCCAATGGTTTCCTTATTTTATGCTTCCTGGCCCCTATAAAGTAGGAAGCCTCCTCCCCAACATGCTCCTTTTTGCCATCCTGTTCTGCACCTTCTGTCTATGTGAGGGTGATAACAAGCAATCAGGAACTGAAAGCACAGAAACCGAGAGCTAAGATAAATCCTTTTTCCCTACATTTTACTCTCAGGTGCTTTGTCATAACAATCCATATGTAACTAATGTGGTCACCAACATATATCTAAACTAAAATGTGAAGAAATCCCATAATTAGGGCTAAAACCACAGCATTTCTGCTATGTTTATAAGAAGGACTGGGAGGGATAAAAATCAGAGCAGAAAGGCTTTTACATTTTTAATTTTGCGTAGAAAGGCTGGGGGAAAGTTAGGCCTAATGAAACCATGGCTTCTGAAGAGATTACTGGTTTTAAAAATGAATCCAAGCTCTTTGTATATGGACAATAGAAAAAAATGCTTTGAAGGCATTTCAGGGAGTGGCCACACCCTGCCAATTGCAGGTCAGGATCATGAAAGAGTAGCTTCATTAGAAGGAATTTCCTGTGAGGAGAGAATGCTTTCAAGTCGCCTTGTGTACCAGAGATGCCAAGGAGATTGCTTCTCTGTTATTCTTCTTACCGTGGTCAAGCTAAGCTAACCAGTGGCTGTTTCAGTCTTAGTCCAATGCAAGAAGCTACTGGGCAGGCTGGCAGCAGGCCTTGGCATGGTCCATGTGAAGCCTGTGTAGACATGCAGAGTTACAAGGCCTCGGAGACTTCTACCCACATTTCAACAGCAGGCCTGGAAGGCCAGGCAGTGTGTAATGGGATTGGAGTCCTTGGAGACAGCTCTTGAGAGGCAATGTGTGAAGCTGTGAAGATGAAGCCTAGGCTGCAGTGAAGGTGCCAGGAACTGGGAAGGGCTGCCAAGAAAAGCTGCAGACCAGACAATGAGAGGAGACACTCCAGGACGAGGACATGTGGCAAGCAAATGGCACGGCTGTCAGGGTGGGGCTGACCCAGCCCATTGTTGCTCATGTCATACACCGCCAGCCCAGCTGTAGGACATGTAGGCACAGGATTGAATGCTTGTCTCCCTGCATCTCCGGCTTAGTATTATGCAATCCTTCTTTACCACGGCCCTGTCCCTTCTTCTTGAAACTGGAATATTTGCTGTGTGCCACTGATTATTGAAGTATGTGATTTATCATTGTTTTTTTTTTTTTTATAGGACCTCACAGCTAAGAGTCTCAGGAGAGCCTAAACTTAGACTTTTGAGCAGTGTTAGAATCATTAAGATTTTGGGGACTCCTGGAGCCATCCAAATGCATTTCACATCACAAAGTGGCCATGAGCCTGCCTTTCGGGTGTAATGCTATTTTTTGAAAATGAAACATCTTTCTCAGCACTGTGTGATGAGAATCAGTGCGTTGTTGGAGATGACAGTGGAAGATTGTGGAAGCTCCAGGAGGTAGGGACTGGTTGGAGGAACCAGGTCACTAGGGACTTTGAAGGTTCTATCAATTTCCCTGTACCTTCTTCACTCTGATTCTTGCCCCCCATGGAGTAAGCAGCTTTCTCTCGCATGTGCTCTGATATTAAGATGTCCTACCTCACCACTGCTGAGACTTAGGCAAGCAGAGGATGGGATGTAAAAAAATCTTCTCCCAAGTCAATTGCAAAACTTTATCTTGTTCTTTCCTATTTTTAGCCTCAGCGACAATAAACTAAAACAAATATATTTATATTTTTAAAGTAGTTAACACCCATCATGATGCTTCAACTCATCTGCGCATTGTATGGATTCTCCAGCTTATTTATTTATAAAGAATCATGTCCAATTTCTTTAGAGAGAAGAATGCCGACTGTGACATTCATTAAAATACTCTCCAAACTCTATTCTCCAAAGTCAAAACAAACAGAGATACTCAAGGAAAGCTACATTTAAGGCTCTGCTATGCTCATAAGTTTGATTTGGTGACCATTCGCCATAGATCTAGCATTGAGATGTACACTTTCAGACATTACATTCCACAGAGATGAGTGCTACCATGTCCATTTCACACAAGAAAAACCAGAGACTCGGGCTGGAGCAGAGGCACTGGGGAAGCATCAGTATCCTGCATGTGGTAGCATAAGAAAATCACTCTGAGAAGCTCCTTCCAAAGCTTTCTTAAATCCCAAAGCTGCATTTCTTCTGCTGGTTTCAATATGATATTCCCCCTTGTGAGGGTAGAAAAAGGCACTGCATCTGATTCTGCATGGGGTCTTGTAGCTCTTTTGCCTTCTGTTCTTAATGTTCTATCCTGGGATCCCTCTGTAAAGCTTTCCTTTGTACCTAGAGCTCTCTGGCTACAGCTGGCATTTGCCGAATGAGTCAGTCATCCAACACATAACTTGCCTTATCTGATAAAATTGCTCTCTCCATCTTATTCCGTGTTTGTGTTTATAGTTAATGTTAACACTTCTGCTACCCCCATTGATGTGCCACTTCTTCCCATCTCTTACTCTACTTTTTAAATTTGATTTTCTAGTCATGCCTTCCTCATTGCACAGCTTTGCATCACAAAATTGGTTTTATCCTCAAGCCCATAACAATGACAAAAGACGGAGGAAATGAACTGAGAATCTTGTCCCCATCAGCTGGCTTCTAGAAAAGTCCCCACAGTTAACCAAATTTCATTCTAGAGCTGTAGAAACCATGACCATATGAAGTATTAGTAGGTAGAAACCTGCCAGCTACACATCTGTAACAATTTGTCATTTTCCCAGTGGGATCTGAATTATGCATAGCATGCTCTTCATGGGGAAGAATTTTACTATATTCTCTCCTCTCTGATTATGACCAAGAAAATTAGGAAAGGGGAGAAAGTTGCTATTTTGGTGGTGGTGGAGGCTATATTTGGAGAGGAAGCTTGTGTTCTATTGGAGGCTAATTTTGGAGATGATTACAGTGGAAATGCCGGGTAGCTAAGTTGGAGGGCATTAAGCACATGAAATTGAAAATGGTTACTTTTACCTATAGGTAATCAAACTGGGAAACACTAACTCCAATCATGGGATAATCCTAAGTGGCCCTTCAAAGCTGCTGTAGATGCTGTATTAAGACAGAATAGAGGCAAGGAGGAGAGCAGAGAAAAATGTAGAGCTCAATAAAAAAAAATTTTTAAAGGGGGAAAAAAGACAGTGTACATTCATCAGCTTTACCTTCTCTTAGTTAGAAGACTGAGTCTTCTTTTTAACGTTATTTTTGCTTTGAAGAAGAGTAAATTTTATGAGCAAATAAATGGCCAGTAGCTTCCCACTTGAAGGAGCAGCCACCCAACAGCTGAAGACTTTCAATGTGGGCAGGACATAGATCACGGCACATCCATTTCCTGATCTGGACTGGAAAATAACAAATTCTTGTCACACTTTTATGTGACTTCCAGATGAGGACTCGCACTGTAGGGACAGAATTTTGCTTCAGAAAAGATTAACTGACGTTGTGTTTTGTGTGTGAGAGATGGAGGGTAAGCTCTCTGCTAGGGTGAGTGATGGAGGACTTGGGCCATGTTGGCATCCTGTTGGCTGTGGGAATTTATCACGTAGGCAGATAACCTTTCCCACTCCATGAACAAAACCTAAAAATTAAAAGTAATACATTTTCATTTCATAAATGTAGAGAATTTATATAAACAAGATAGAAAGTTTAAAAAGTAGAAAAATGTTAAAAAGCACTCATGAATCCACATGTCTGGAAAATGGGGATACTTTGCTACATAAGCCACCAGGAACATTTTAATGCATTGATGCATTTAGTAACTATTGAACACATGATTGCTAAACTTTATTCTTTGTGGCTCTAAGAACTGAGCCCAAGGGCCTCATTCATCTGGGCAAGCCCTTTACCACTGGACTATATCCCTGCCATGGTAAATAATTTATTTAAAAGAATGTTTTATTTACTTTAATTATATGTATATGGGTGATTTTCCTGGATGCATATCTATGTACCATGTGTGTACCCAGTGCCCACACAGGCAAGAAGAGGGTATCAGATCCCCTAGGACTGGAGTTATAAATGGTTGTGTATTGTAATGGAAGTCACTTGTTTTTCCCCCATCTACTCAGCCTTGAAATAATCACACAGAAACTGTATTGTTTAAATCACTGCTTGATCCATTAGCTCTAGCTTCTTATTTTCTAACTCTTACATTTTAATTTAACCCATCTCCATTAATCTGTGTATCACCATGAGGTTTTGGCTTACCAGCAAAGTTTCAGTGCTTCTGTCTCCAGCAGCAGCTCCATAGCTTCTCTCCGCCTCCGCCTCCTTTCTCCCAGTATTCACTTTAGTTTCCCCACCTATCAACAGGCCAAGGCTGTTTTTTTATTCACCAATGGTATTTACAGCATACAGAGGGGAATCACTTTTGAAGGTGATGGGAATTAAATCTGTCTCCCCTGGAAGAGCAGTCAGCACTCTTAACAGCGATCCCTCTTGCCCCAGGATACAATTTCTTTAACTTAAACATATACAAACATAGACAAGTTTTCAAGTAATTAAATATACGCCATTACTTATTAATTCTGAAGGACATACAGTATCTAATATATATTTTAACATGATTTCTTCTTACAAGTTACTTCATTTCTACTTTCATTTTATTGCTAATATTATGGTAGAAATATTACAACTAAATCCTTCAGGTATGAATGATATCTTATTAGAGGAACCACTCAAAGCAAGTATTCAAGCCATCAGAGTTTGAGGGGTTCTCTATGTAACAATAAATGTTTGAAACAAAATAGGGCATAAAATCCTTTTATGAAATGTATAAAATTCTTTAAAATTGCTTAAAACTCAAATCACAAAGTCACATAAGTAAAATTTTCATCTAGAGTATTCTTTTTTATGCATTTTAGTTGGCAAAAAGAATTACATGATTATGAAATATATGTTTTGAAATATACATACTGAGTAGTAGCTAAATCAAGCTGATTAATGTATGTATCACCTCACATACAAGCCAACTTTGCTGTGACAGCAGGTATAATCTCTTTCCATAGTAAGTTCAAGTGTATAATACATTGCTGTTACAGATAATTACCATGGCATTCAATAGAGCCCTCCAACATTTTCTCCCTATGTAAACAAAATTTCACATCCCTCTGATCTTCCCTTCACAAACCATCAACAACCATCTACACCACTTCTATGGGTTTGGTGTTTGTAGATTTCATAAGTAGGTAACACCACATAATGTTTTTCTTTCTGTTTCTGCCTCATTTTACTTTTTAAAATGTCCTAGAGAATATTTCAAGTTATTACAAATACCAGGCTTTCTTCTTTCTCTTAACTAAATTCAGGAGTGATGGGGAACATACATATGTGCACACATGTGCATTGCAGCATCTGTGGTGGTTTGAAAAAGAAATGTTCACCATAAGCTCATATATTTGAATTTTTGGCCCCAACCAGCAATGCTTTTGGAGAAACTTACAGAACCTAAGATTGGTGCAAGACAGTTCTATATTTTGTCAATTATATTTTAAGTAAACGCTAATTGGCCAGTAGCCAGACAGGAAGTAGAGGGGGGGCAATGAGAACAGGAATATTCTTGGAAGAAGGAAGCCCTTTCCCTAGTCCTGCCCAGACCATGGAAAAAGCAGGATGTGACCTACCCCGCTGAAAAAGGTACTGAGCCATGTGGCTAACATAAAAAAGGAAACTGGGTTAATATAAGTCAGAAGAGCTAATAAGAAGCCTGAGTTAGTGGGCTATCAGTTTATATCTAATGTAGATGCTGTGTGATTTTCTTTGGGGGCTTACCAGCTGTGGGAACTGGGCAAGACAGAAACCCCAATGAGCAGGCCCTCATGTTACAGAATGACGGCCACATTGCTATTTTACTTTTCTTTTTTTTTAAAAAAAAAAGAGGGGGAAGTGGTGTAGGACAATTATATATTTTGTCAATTATGTTTTAAATAAACGTGGATTGGCTATTAGCCAGGCAGGATGTATAGGTGGGACAACCAGACAGGAAGTAGAGGCGGAGCAAGGAGAATAGAAGAATTCTGGGAATCAGGAAGCTCCCTCTGGAGTCCTGGCCCATACACTGAAGAAGTAGGATGTGACCTGCCCCACTAAAAAAGGTACTGAGCCATGTGGCTAACACAGATAAGAAAAATGGGTTAATATAAGTTACATGAGTTAATAAGAAGCCTGAGCTAATGGGCCAATCAGTTTATAACCTAATGTAGACTCTCTGTGTGATTTTCTTTGTGGGCTTACTGGATGTGGGAACTGGGCAGGACAGAAACCCCAACAAGCAGCCCCTCATGTTACATAAAATGAATCCTTGCTGGAGGAAGCGCATCACTGGGAGTGTGGTTAGAGGGTTTAAAGTCTCATCCCACTTCCTCTTCTTTCTCCCTTGCTTCCGATGTGCAGGTGAAAACATGACCACCCAGCTTCTTCCTCCCATCTTCATTTCCTTCCTGTCCATTGCCAGGCCTTCCTTTCCGTAATGAATTCTATCCTTCTGGGACCATAAACCAAAGTTTACTCTTCTTTCCTTCAGCTGCTTTTGCTTTACATTTTTCAAAGCAACAAAGTTATTTTATGTATGATAGATATCAGATACTTGAATGTATGGGTATATTTTACACCTGTGTGTACATACTGTCTCTATGTACTATATATTCCATTGGTTTGCACATTATATTTTCCTTATCATTCATCCATGGATGGGTTCTTAGATGATTCCATATCCTGGCAATTGTGACTCTTGCTGCCATGAGCATCAGAACATAGCTATCTCTCTGACATCTTTTGGATTGTATTTATTAAAAAGACTACTTGATCATGAAGTAGATTATTTTTGATTACTTGAGTCTTGTTATACCCATGATTGTCATACTAATTAATATCCTATGGACACTGTATAAGTTTCATTTTTCTATATCCTTACAAATGCTTATTTTTATTTTTTGTAATCATATTTTTATCAAGTCTGAGGTGACATTTTGTGGTGGTTTTAATTTACATTTCTTTGATTAATGATGGTGCATATTTATTTTGCACATACCTTTGGCTGTTTATATATCTTCTTCTGAGGTATTTCTGCTCAGATCTTTTGTCCATTTTAAATTGGGTTATTTCTTTTCTAATTATTGAGCTGAGTACTTTATTCATTTAATTTTTTGGATAGTAACTCTGCACACAATGTAGTTTACAAGCATTTTATCACATTCTCTATGTATGTTGACTCTTTCATTACTGTTTCTACTGACATTCAGAGGTTTCTCATTTTATTAAATCTCATTTATTCATCTTTACCCTTATCATCTGTACTTTAGAGGTTGTATTTGAATTTCTTTTAAAAATAATTGTCTAATGTTACAAGCTTTTAGTTCTATGTTTGGTTTTCATCAAAAACATGATTTTACATCTTGCAAGTCTTTGGTTCATTTTAAGTTGATTTTTATATGATGTGCAATGTGATGACTTAATTTCACTTTTTGGAATGTAGATATCATTTATTTAAAAACTATTCTTTATTCACTGTGCATCCTTGGCAATGAATGTCAAACAACCATTTGGCTATAAATATGAGGATTTATTTCTTGACTACTAATTCTGTTCCAATGAGTTGTCTGACTTTGTCATCCCAGTGCTGTTTGGATGGCTATAACTTTATAGCATATTTTAACATTAAGTACTTTAGTACCTCTGTTTTTCTATATTCAATCAAACAAAAGTAATTTAAAATAAATTTAGTCAAGGAAGTAAAATAATTTAGAGAAGCCATAGAAGATACAAAAAAACAGACAATATATTGGTGCTGTAGATTGAAAGAATATTTTTTTCTAATGTCCATTTAAGTAAAATGCTCTGTGTATCCAATTAAATCTAACAAAATTTTATTAGGGCATTTAACCACAGCAGTAGGAAATATCACTTAAAACACATACCATCATGGAAACCATAAAATGTAGTGTAGAATTCCCTGTAGGAAGTGACGACAGAGAAAGAAGTCAGGCAGCGGGTGAAATTAAGAGTCTTCAGCTGGGTGTACAAGCCAGTGTTCATGTCTGATGCTGCTCATTGCGCTGTGTTCATATGAGGTGTTGTCATCAGTGCAGCTTCAGGAAGGGAAATGGAGAAAAATCTCTGTACTAATTTTTCAACATTTCTGTAAGCTTAAAATAAGTACAGCATTAAGTTAAAACAATACTAAAAGTATGTTAATTGGCATCCTTAGGTTATTTGTGACCTTACAGGAAAACTTGAACACAAAAGTTGTGTCTGGTGGCACGTACATACAATTTCAGCACTTGTTTCAGGCTCGCCTAGCCTACGCCATGAGAAACTGTCTCAAAGAGAATAAAAAATACTTGAATATTTCACTCATGGAGGTATTACTTGCTGAAATGTCATATATTCTCTACCTGTTCATTAACCATCTGTTAAGGGTATCCATAATTCATTATGTGCCCCTGTGTGTGTGTGTATTTGTGTGTATGTGTGTGTGTGTGTGTATGTGTGTGTATGTGCGTGTGTGCGAGTGCGTGTGCGTGTGTGTGTGTGTGTAATCACTTCAGGGCATTCAATTTAATTCAAAACGTTGTATATTGACTACGATATTAAAGTATTTTGATTTGCTGTAGTGTATGTATGTGAAGCTGCATCTATTTGTGTGTATGTGTTTGCACTTCCATGAGTGTATGCTTGTGTGTGCACTTGTGGAGGTGAGAGGTCTCTGTCAGATATCTTCCTCAGTCCCTTGACATCTATATTTTTTTAGACAAGTTTTCTCATTGAACCTGGTTTGGTGATTTAGTTAGACTGGCTGTCCAGCAAGCTCTAGGTAATCCCTGTCTCTGCCTCCCCACTGCTGATATTACAGGCTCTCATTCATTCTTTTTTGATAACAAGGCTGAGGATTCAGACTCAGATTCTAATACTGAGCCAGCATTGAGTTCTGAGCTAAGCTGTTCTTTGTGCTAGATGCGTTTCTAGATTAATGTGTTAATGATTAATCAGGTTTTATACACTTATCCACTGGGAGAGGTGGCTAATGATTTTCCTTTCTGTAATTCCTATTGCTTGGCCCCATTTGTCTCTGTGTCCCAGTTTTCTTCCTTTAGCTTATCTTTCTTTCACCATTCATTCTTCGAAGACAGATCAGCTGCTGTGGCGTCCTAGTGGATGGCCACTTTTCCAGGATTTCGCAGGGAAAGAAGACAAAGGACCTTTAGCCACAGGCAGAAGCCAACTGGGGAAGCGGCTGGAGTATTCCCCTCAGGACCTTGGAAGGAACCAAGACTATGAAGCATCGAGTTTCAGACTCCTCACCTCTGAACTGGTACAGAATCATTTTCAGTGATTTATGCTATTTGCTTTGGGATGACACCCTAAAACAGAGTACAACCTTGGGGACCCGTGGCCTCCTGGAATGACACCCATACTCACGTTTCTATTTTTAGAGCTGTGTTCCCAACCCTGAGGCCCTTAACACTGGATTACATTCCTGCTGCTCTGATGTTGAGCTCCCACCGAATCCCTGAGACTGTAGGGTCTTCTTTCTCCTGAGATACATGTTTTTACATTATTACAATTTTCAGTATTTTAAAATTGTACCCAAGTCTAACTAAGGGGAAAACATATGTATGAAGTCTATGTATCCCATTTCAGACACAGAACGTGGAGTCCCCTTTACAGACACAGTACAGGAAAGCAACATACCACTTTGGTTGTGGACCAAAGTGTCTAGAAAAATACACACCTATTCTGAAAGTTCTTCATGATTGTGGGAGCTGGAATCTTCCAGGTCCATATCCAGATTATCTTGGGTTATCTTTAGTCTGTTTACTCACCATCCATAGGCCACCCCCATGTCTTGCCTAACATCCTTCTATCAGGCAAAGCCTTTTGGAATGTACTATTATCAAACCACCAGCTTCAGTGAACTCCTAAACAAAGAATGAGTAACGTTTGAGATAATATCAACGGATAACAGTTAGAGCAGAGTTAACCCACTAATCCATGATCCAATATCCCTGTCTTAGTCATTGCTCATTGCAGTGAAGAGACACCATGACCACGGCAATGCTTACAAGGAAGAACATTAAATTGAGCCTGACTTACAGGTTCAGAGGTTTAGTCCATTATTATCATGGTAGGAAGCATGGCAGCACACAGAAGGAGCTGAGAGTTGTAGATCTGAATTGGAAGGCAATAGGAAGAGAGAAAGACACTGGGAGAGGCTTGAGTTTCTGAAAGTTCAAACTATCTCCTTTGACACATTTCCTCCAATACAGCTATTTCAACAAAGTCACAACTTTTAATAATGCCACTCCTTATGGTCCTATGGGGACAGTTTCATTCAAACTGCCATGATCCTTGCTAATGTATCTGAAATATGCCTTGATTCGTAGGCTTCTTTTGTTCTGTAACAGCTTCGTGAAACTGTTTCTGCACAGTAATATGCTATGTGAGGCTAATGAATCCATGTTTCTGGGCTAGGGTTACTCATGGATGCCTCAAGAATAATCTAAGTCTTATTCTCTTTGAGAGGAAAGCTATGTTATACACAGAGTTCTAGCATAAATGTAGTATTTCAAGAACAAGTCAGCTTCACCAGAACACTCAATATCAGGTACTGGCACGGGCCATTGTGTCCAACTCCTCAGGTAGGAACCAGTGTTCTCTGGGACTCGTCTCTCCTTTTGGCTTGGTCAATAGTTCATTGGTTTATTCTGAACTGATAGCTAGACTAACCCATTGTTTTGTTTTTATAAAACTTAAGTATGACATCAGTTTATTTTGCCTGTCTTCAGTGCATCAACCAAAGCATTCATTTATTTTCTGGATGTCCATCTTTAACTCCTACCACATCCTGGTCTGCATTTTTCTATGACACCTATTGTTTATTGCAACCTGGTTCTTCGAGTTAAATACTCTGAGTGACTAATAATAAAATGGCTAAAGGTAAGAAAAGCTTGTCCCCGCTAGTCCAAGATGATGAACATGTTGGGATTACACCCCAGGATGCTCAATAGTACCATAGCAAGGCTGACCATGTATCCCACCCCAGGATGGAAGCAATTTTACTGACTTAATCAGATGGCACCTACAGAGTGATAACCCACATTCTTGTAAACATTCACGATAAACCCAAGACAGTTGGAGGTGCTAACTTGAGGTGAAGCCTGGGGGAGTGTGTGCACCTGATGCTACACACAAAAGCCAACAAGCACACAGAAAAAAAAATTAGCTCTTCAGGAGAAAATGGGGAACAAAGGTTCAAGGAGGCCATGTTTTGGAGGAGAAAAGAAAAATTCCACTTGACACTTGGTTGATTTTTTTGGTGGTCAGAATGACTGGCACTGCACACCTCTCCAATTGTTTCTAGACCTTCAGCTATCTTCGTTTTGAAGACAGTCCCTCCATCCAGCCCCAAGGACACATTTGGTTTCCACGA
Source organism: Microtus ochrogaster (assembly GCF_000317375.1). Lineage (NCBI taxonomy): Eukaryota > Metazoa > Chordata > Mammalia > Rodentia > Cricetidae > Microtus > Microtus ochrogaster. Next base: position 12,217,547 of record NC_022030.1, read on the forward strand.
GTGAACTATCTACATTGCTCTCAATACAAGAGTATCAAGAACAACAATCATACAAGAAGAAATTGCATACAGATAAGAGTTTTCCAGCATTGCACGGACAAGCTGACATCTGTCTCCAAACCCATGATCGCAGAAGGTGATTATTTTCTCTGAATCTTTAACTCTTTCTGGATCTATGTGAAAGGCTGAAAGATTTCAAAATGCACTTTGTGCACTAGAAATGGTGGCTTGGTGGTTAGGAGCACTCACTGTTCTTCCTAAGGACGTATGTTTCGTTCCCAGCATCCACATTATGTGACTCACATGTACCTGAAATTCCAACTCCAGGAGCTCAAAGAATCCAGTGCCCTCTACTGGCCTTTGTGGGTACCTGCACTCATTTGTACACACATACGCATGTGCACATGCACACACACACGCACAAAAAACCTAATAAGGGATTATTTTTTTTTCCACTGCAGTAGTTATTCCAAAAACCGTAAAGTCTAAGGTTCATTTTTCTGAAAATCCCAAGGTCACCAGTTCCCACTGGCAGGAGCTGAGTATGCAGCTCTCATTTTTCACCTTTCCCTGATCATGAAAGGATTGAAGGGTGAAGGGAGATCATTCATGTCAAAGAGCTGCACCTCCTCATTCCCATCTATAGCAAATCACATCTTAAAAAAAAAAAAAAAAAGGAAAATCAGGAGCCCGAGCCAGCTACCAAACACCTTGTCCCCATCAGCGCTTCTGGTGGAATCAGCTGCTTTCTGATTTCAATTAACTATTTCCAAAAAGAAATTATATGTCAGCAAAAGTGGGAGAAATAAGGGAAGCATGTTTATTTGGCAACCAGGAGACTTTTCGTCGGCCAAATAATATGTGAATGAAATAAGCGTTTAAGAGCTTACAGTTTCTTTGTCAATAGAAGCCTAATAAATTAAACTTGGGAATGTTTCCTGCTCTCCCCACAGGAGCCCATCAATCACCTATTTGCTTCATCTCTCACCACCCATCTGAAATAAAGGAGGACAGCTGGCAAGCTCTGGGGGCTTCGTTAAAGCAAGCCATATTATTTGTGAAGAGACAGACTTCTTGCTACAGGAAATTGGAAGTGCTAGCTTAGGTTTGTAAATGTGCAAAAGGAAAGGAATTTTTTTTTTTTTTGAAGAAAGAAAGAAACTCGGTAAAAACAGGAAACCTCTGCCATCTTCAAAGTTGGCGTTTGCTGGCATCATACCCAAGGCTTAGAACAAAAGCCCTAAGGACATGGAAATGAGAGAGTTGAATTAAATATCATCCTCCTGCCGCACTCTTTGATTTGAGTGGCATGTAGTGCCACTTAGGTAGAGCAAAGGGTGCTCTCTGAGGAAAAAAATCAAAAATCTCTGGCTAGGTGAAGCTCGTAGCAAATCACAAAACTGTTTTTCACAGACACAGAATAGTTCTTTAAACTAAAGAGAAAAACATATCCTAACAACATAGTGGCTGCCTAGGATGCTAGAATCCAGCATCCACAGTTCCTAGTTTGACCCCTCGGGCAACACTGTGGAGCTGACTATACAGACGGTAACTGGCAATGCACTGTTGCATGTTATGATGATGGAAATAGGACAGTCATGGATAAGATGGAGGTCAGTTCACGTTCGGATTTTCCTTGCATCTGAGGAGTATGTTACTTCATTTTCTTCTTTCATAAGACAGAGGAAAGTGACCACACCCATTTTTGCTATGACTTCCATATCAAATTGTCCACCTCTGGTTGCCTTAAACAATAGAAGCTAAAATTCAAGATCAAAGGGTCAGCAAGATTGGTTCCTCTGAAGATCTTAAGGGACAATGTCTTTTACACTTCCTTTTTTTGTGGCTTGCTTACCTGCCACTTGACCCTAATTTGGGCCTTTACCTTCATTTGTGGTCTCTCTATGTGTCTGCCTGTGCTCACCGTTTTTTGTTATAAGGACATCAGCTATATTGACTGAAAAACCTACTCTTTTTCAAATATGACCTCATCCTTACTAGTTATATCAGCAATAACCCTATCTTCAAATAAATCAACACTTAAAGCTACTGAGAGTACATATTCCAGGGTATGCGTTTTGGAGGGACACAATCAAACCATACTCAAACAACCAGCCCCTGGAGGTTGCTATAAGAATGAAATGGAGTCTGTTGCTGGAAAAAGAAAAAAAGAAAAAAAAAAAACCAAGTGAGATACATAACAATCATCGTTTATATGATCCTTCAATTCCAAATGGCTTTTCAGATGGATCCTTAATTGTGAAATATAGTTAGAACTATACTCTGCCATCTCCAGCCCATTTCCCGCTTAGGCATCAGAGAGTGTGCTTCTAAAGATCTAACACATTCATGTTTTTGGCCTGCTGACAGTTCCTCGGTGGCTATCCGTGCTGTAGAATGCCTAGTTTTCCTGTGTAGGTTTCACTTTTACCTGAGTCTCCAGGCTGCTCCCCCAGCTTTTCTTTTCAGAGCCTCCCCTCTGGCCCAGCTGAGCCAGGCAGTGTTTTCTCCCTCCTCCTCTACTCCCTGGTGATCTTCCTCCCTCACCTTTAAGAGTCTGGAATGCGGTCTGCTCAAGGACCACCTGTGATACACCCTCCTCTTTTATGGATAAGTTCAAAACATCCTTGGTGACATCATCTGTGACATCAGCCTGCAAAGTTGGCTGTTGTCCTTTTGTGTGCTTCACTGGGTCAGTTACGTCATGATTCTTGTGAGATGGCTGTACTGTGGGCCCTTATTTCAGCTAGCTCAAGGAAGCTTCCCCTTTCTTTTTCAGGAAGTTGCCCTGCAGACAGTGAATTATTTCACCATTTTATCTCTTCAGAGTTTTTCTCAGCATAACCCTTGACTCCCCTTCATGTAAATCAGCGTATTTCTAGAGTAAGCTCTTGTGAAAATGAGGACATTGTTATATTACTTCTTTATACTTACTTCCTAGTCCTAGCACATTTTAGTAAAAGTAACGCAAATTTTAGTAATGACTAATAATAAACATTTATTAAATAAAGTACCCTTTGAATTTTCTATTAAACTAACCATTTAATTAAATACAAAACACAACAATACAATCACAATCACCAATCCATATTGAATTTTTTTATATACTAATTTTCCCTTTATAATAGCTGGTCATGAAAACTCAGACTAGCAAGAAGATGAAAGAATACAAATAGGCATAGTAACATTCACTGTTTTTCCAGATGAGTCTATGCCCTCATCACCATGCCTTTATTAGACTGACCTGAATGTATTTTTTTTTTCACTTATCAACAAAGATGGTGGGAGTTCAGTCTTACTTTCAAGTAAGACATTAGGCATACCCCCTCTGTTTCATTGTATATAACCAGTTCCAGTGTTGATGACCTTCAGAAGACAACAGTCTTTTACCTACTGGTTTCTCAACATGAAGAGCCTGACGCTTCCAAATGGAAGCTTTTGCCTTGTCTTCAAACGGATGTCTGTTGTATTCCCTGACAGAAGATCAGGACCTCAAACCCTACAGAGTCTAAACTAGACTCAAATTCCATAAACTCAGTTATCAATTGGTGCTAGTAGAGGTTATTGTTGCTTCCCTGCTTTGGTTCTCATAGAGTTTGCCCGTTGGGGATATACAGAACCACATACAGGCTATTTATTAGTGTATGTCTTCCATATATCTAGAGGGCTGATGTCCCATTCTTGTCCCAGCTTTCCTCAACTATGCCTTCTTCAAGGTTTCTGTCGCTCTGTTAATCTGACGGGTTTTGATTCTGTAGAATACAGTAAGAACACTCACTTACCCACTTTCTGCTGTACAGCTGACCATGTCGGTATGGGTAATGACATGCTAATGCTGTCAGATAATGACATTCTGCTGGCAAGAATGGTAAGCCTGTATAAGAAATGTGGATTAATTCCTTCCAACATCTTCACAGAGTGGAAGCAGTTAATACACTCAGTTTCATACCAAGTAAGTGGTTGGTATTAAATGTTAATGCTATTACCGAATGAGGGTGGAAGGTCAAACCACCAGAGATTTGTCTCTGTCATTGGTTGGCTGGATTTTTGTCAGAGTGACTAGAACAATAATTTGAAGCAGGATAATGTATTGATGGCTCCATGCATGAACTTCATTCTGTCTTCCAGAAATCCAGCACTGTTGTTTGAATGCTGGCCTCTAATTAGCATAGATGATGTCAACTGCCCTATTCTGTCCTGCCTGCTTGGGTTGTTCCTATAGAGAGGATTCTCTTCATAGACTACGTGGAAAAAATTCAAGGATCTTCAACTTCCTTAGATTTCCATATATTCACCCCCAGTTCTGTAACCAGGATCTTCTTAATCCTGATTCTCTGATCATTCCAAAGCTAAGCCTTTTATTATCTATGGTTCTTTATGTCTTCCCATTTGTCGAAGATGAAGGGACTATGAGAGGAAGGAAGAACTTATGAAGGAGCGAGAGAGGGTGTTTGAGACACTGATCATTTTAAGAGACCACTTGAACAATCAGAATGCCTGGCAGATTAAGAACTGCATATTCCTGCATAATTCATCTTTTGAAAGACTCAAAAGATGATTTCATCTTCTTTTTAGCACTTAGTTTCACACTTTAAATATTCAGCAAACACACAACACTGATATTAGTTCCTTCAAACATGAATTGTTTGACAACCTATAAATCTTTTCCAAAAATCTCAGCAAATCAAAGACATGCAGATAAGAAATGGTTTTCAGAGTGAGGTAGACAGCTCCAAGCAGATGTGAAGGAATTCTAGAAAGAACGGTTGCTTTGTTCTCTGTGAGGTGCTAAGTCAGAGAGGAGACGGACAAGAGCAGTCCACAGATGAGCCAGCCTTTCAGTAACACAGGACACATCTTTTCCCTCCCTATCTGGATCACATTTTACAAGAAGTAGGATACAATATCGTGCCACATTCTTCCCCAGTACAACCATCCTGAGCAGCAGAGAATCTTCTCTAGGATGGTTCTCCTGGCATTTTCCACCCTTTGCCAGTGCAAATCAGGGATACACCTCATAAACCAGTGTTTAAAAGCAGCTACTCAAAACAGCGGGAATAAACATTTAATTCCCTCTTGGTCATTTATTACTGAACATTCATAATAACTTTTGGTTGAAGGCTTCACAAAAGACAGCACATGTATGAATCCAAATATAATGGCATACTTACAACAATATAAGAAGTACAAATGGAACTAAAGTAGCAAATATCAGGGACACTTGTCCCAGCATGGGTGGAGAGCTAAGGTGGACCCACAGAACTGACATTCAAGCTGACGTTGAATGTCATGACCTTTCTGATACTGAGATAAAATAGCATGACCAAAAAGCGATTTAAAAAAGAACTTGCTTTAGCTTCCATTTATGGGCAAAGATTTCATAATGGACACTATTTTTCTTCACAGACAGGAAGCAGAAAGAAAGAACAGGAAGCAGGGTGAGGCTCTAACCCCCCAGAGCCTGCCCCCAGTGACACTTCCTTCAGTGAGGCCCTGCCTCTTAAAGGTCCCACAAACTTCCCCAATCTACCAACTGGAGAAAAAGTGCTCAAATAGAGTCTATGGGGGACATTTCTCATTCAAACTTCTACAGCTACTTGGGAGTAAAGTCATTTCCAGAAATGACATAATTCTAGTTTGAAATACTGCCTTTTCTTTCTTGGAATCCTGAAGTGTTGTAAGGAGTTGCTTGTTGTTTCCCAGCTTCTCAGCCCTGAAATAATCACACAGAAAGTATATTAATTAAATCACTGCTTGGCCCATTAGCTCTGACTTCTTATCAGCTTGCTCTCACATTTTAATTTAACCCAATTCTAGTGATCTCTGTGTATTACTACGCTGTCTGTGATTTACCAGATAAAGTTCCATCTGGCTCTGGCCAGGCTACATGGCTTCTCTCTGACTCTGCCTCCTTTCTCCCAGCATTCAGTTTAGTTTTCCCTTTTTATCTCTATTCCCTGCACAGGCCCAAGACAGTTTTTTTACTAACCAATGGTATTCACAGCATACAGAGGGGAATCCCACATCACTGAAGTAGCTCCCCAGTATGTCTTCTTGCATTCATCTTGCTCTCCAACAGTAAACAATGAAACAAGCAACAACAACAAAAACAACACGATTGTACCTGTCACAGAAAAACCCTATTCCTGGTAACAACTTCTATATCTGCCCTTTCTTCTATTACTGTGATCAAACATATTGACCAAGGCAACTTGTAGAGGAAAGAGTTTTTTTAGGCTTAGTGTTCCAGAGAGCTAACATACATGATGGTGGAGCAAAGGCACGGTGACTGGAGAAGGAACTTGAAGGCTTACATCTTCAACCACAAGCACAAAACTGAGAGACAGATGGTGTGAGTCAATGGTCTATATTCTGTCAATTATATTTTAAATAAACACTGATTGGCCAGTAGCCAGGCAGGGAATATGGGTGGAACAACCAAACAAAGTAGAGGTGGGTCAATGAGAACAGGAGAATTCTGGGAAGAAGAAAGTCCTATTCTGCAGTCCTGTCCCAGCCACAGAAGAAGCAAGATGTGACTGCCCTGCCATATAAGATACTGAGCCATGTGGCTGACACAGATAAGAATAATGGGCTAATATAAGTTATAAGAGTTAATAAGAAGCCTGAGCTAGTGGATCAATCAGTGTATAACTAATGTAGACCTCTGTGTGACTTCTTTGAGACTTAAAGATTGCGGGAACCTGGCAGGACAGAAACCCTAACAATAGACAGTGATGGAGACACACACACACAGAGAGAGAGAGAGAGACAGACAGACAGACAGAAAGAGACAGAGAAAGAGACAGAAAGAGACAGGGAGAGACAGAGAGAGAGAACTGGTAATGGTATAAGGTTTCAAGACTTTAAAGCCGTCTCCAGTAACAAACTTCTTCCAGCAAGGCCATATCTCCTAAGCCTCATATCCCACTTTATGGAGCTGATAAAAAGAATATTTGTTAGGTTGTAGAAGGAGGCAGTAACTTGTAACTCTTGCTACAGAAAAGGCTCACTGAGACATGCCAGCCCCACACAACTATCCACTGAAAGAGCAGCAGAGTATCTACCAAGTACAGATGCACATTACATATAGAAAACACAACATGAAACTCCAGCTTGGTGTGTAGACCTTCCCTGGCCTGAGCCTAAGAAGCAGCCAGTGCTGCTGCTGTTATTGAATTCAACCAACCATGCCATGGATACAAGATAACTCTAGAAAGAGTTCCTCTTATTCCTGCTCTTCATCCAGACTATTTTTCTCAAGCACACAGCAGTTAGGGATGAATGTGTTAGGTTTCAGGATATTCTATTCTAGGTCCCTGTTTTTATTTTAAAATGACATATTTATTCAAGTGTTAAGTATTAAATGTACTTTAGGGAAAACTTTGATAGGTTTATTGAACTTTGTACAAATTCTCAGAGCATATTTAGAGTGAGTTTATCTCTTGTGTATCCCTAACAGCCAGGATCTGTTAAGAAGTGTATAGGAACTGTCATACTAGCCTTGTCAGGGGATCACTTGTGAAGCCAGTGCAGAGACAGCAGCTCAAGGTGTGTGTGTGTGTGTGTGTGTGTGTGTGTGTGTGTGTGTGTGCATGCACTCACCCAGGGTGATTTAAGGATAGCAGTTGCCTTTCAGTCTGTAATCCCCCTGCTAAATTCAAAGCATATGCTTAAATTCTAATTTTTTAATATCCACTCTATGTTTGCTGAGCACGAAGTTTGACTCTGCTCAACTTTCTCCAAGTGAAAACTCTCTCAGTTGAGCCATCAATGAAAAACAGATTAAGACATAGATTGCAAATGAGTGCTTGGCACCCTTTTCTGAGAGGAGGTAAAGAGAACACCGCACCCTGGGTTTGTGTTCGCAAGACTTGCTGTCATCAACATGATCCTTATTCCTCAGCATTTATTTAATAGCACTAAAAGTATGCTGGACTGTGAAATGTGGCCAAGCCCACAGCATGGACATCTCAGGGTCACATCCTTTCCTGGAATATAGTTACTTTTTTTTGGAAATAAATTACCTACACAGCTATAGATTAAATGTACCTTCCAGAAGAAAATCCCACATCATTACTGAATTGCAATTTCATATTCCCAAGTCTGAAATTTCCATTCTGTCAGAATCACTCAAGTTACCCACAGTTTAAAAGACCAAAATCATTTTACTGTAACTCTGTTTTTTTTTCAATACTAGGCCAAGGATAAATGTGGTTACATTGATTTCTCACAAACGAACCTGAAACTCTTGATTTGAAATGAGAAAACCATTGTGTGCAATTATTTTCAGTCTGAGGGATGTTTAATTGGATCTCTCTCCTCTCTCTCTCTCTTCTTTCTTTCTTTCTCTCTCTCTCTCTCCTCTCTCCTCTCTCTCTCCTCTCTCTCTCTCTCTCTCTCTCTCTCTCTCTCTCTCTCTCTCTCTCTCTGTGTGTGTGTCTATCTTTAGTGTGTAGTGTGTGAACAAAGTGGACTCTCTATTACTCCCTAACTTTACTTTTTGGAGACATGTTTTCTCAGCCTGGAACTCACTATTTTCTTCTGCCCAGCAAGCCCCATGGATCCACCTGCCTCCCTCACCCCCAGTTCTGTGGTTAGAGAAGGCTGCTGTTTCACCAGGATTTTTCTTTTCTTTTATAACATAGATGCTAGGGATCTATACTCAAGTCGTCCCTCTACAGACAACTTACCTTTGAGTCATATCCCCAGCCCAGTCTAGTTGATTTTAAGGAACTATTGTCAGCTCATTTGTGAGAAATCAGACTAGAAATAACTCATTTTCATTTCCAATACTATAAAGAGATAGAAGCTTGAGTGGGAAGAACTCCCCTCTTCTTTATGAGCTACACTCATTCCCCTCTTGTGTTTCGCTAAAAGAATTAGAAGTGACCAATTCCTTGTTAGTCCCTTTTCTGAGCCCTGTACCTAAAGACCCAGGGCACTCGGTGGATAAGCATGTTAGACTGGTGGTAACCCAAACTTAAGGATCAAGACAGCAGTGTTTGCTCCTCAGAAGGCAGTGTGTTATCAGCCACAGGATTTTACCCTGCAGAGCTTTTGGCTTAGAACATAATTGTCACACATTTGTCAACAGATACAGTGAAGATATCACAAAGAGACAAATGTGCCTGGGCTTCTTGCAGCATTCACAAGTTCCGAGTGCCTGCGGCTGTCTGCACTCCTTCCCAGCTCTCCTTCCTCTCTTAGTGTCCCCGGAGCCTGATCACCAGATTTACATCCCAAACCCCTTGCCACCCTTGCTGCTTGGGTCAGCCACGTGAAGACTCTGACAGGAGCCTAAGGGGAGCAAGAGAAGTTTGGGTTCTCCTGGTCCTGACCTGTTGCTGCCACACCGAGGCAAGGTTGTTAAGAGTTCCTCTTTCACCTCCCAGTTTTGCCTATTTCCAAGAGGCAGCAGCTCCTGTCAGACAGCCCTCATTTACACCTCCTCCTCCTCCTCCCGAACTTTTCCCTCTCTCTGCATTGCAGGTGAGATTGCGCCAGGGGCCTTTATGTCTTGTTTCTTCAGTCTCAAAAATCCTGTTTTGACATTGAGTTCAGTCCAACTGGGACTAGCACTGCTCTACTGCCATCAGCAAACTCCCTCTCCTTTTCCTACACCTCCCCAGAATACAGTGTTGTACCACTCCCTGGAAGCTAACAGAGTTTAGGCACTTAGAGATACAGAAGCTAGCAAGAACTCCCTCCGGTGTACGAAAACAGTAGGTCAACCACAGTAGGCAGGCAATTTATTAATTGCCGAAGCAACCCAAGGTAACACAATACTACTTTAATACAATTTACTAGTTTTAACCATAGGCATAAGAGAAAAAGTTCATTTGTCTATCTATAGCAGCATTTCTTGGAGCGACGTATGATTCTCATTTTCAATTATTAGTTTAAGAAACGTACACATCATTGAGCTTAAAGTTGCAAACTGGCATGAGTATAAATGTTCTGATTTAAATGCTTACGGCAGGGAAGTATGGACCATCCTGAGTTTCTGCTCTGAAAGATTACCAGAGAGCAGTACAGAGGAAGATTCATAGTGATCTTACAGAGGGAGTCAAAGGATCAGGCAGGGTGAAGGTATGATATAAAGTTTGAAATTGATGTTTGAGACCCAGAAAATCTGAGTCCAGGTCTGACTCATAATAGCCACTTTGGGTAAATTAAGGAGATCGGCGAGAGGCTTCTATGAGGTAATGCTGCTGTCTTATGTCTGGATATGAATTTCTCCCCTCCATTCAACCACTGGTTCAAAACTACTAGGATTCCCAATTCTGCATCCAAATTACTGCAACACAAGTTCTATGCCTTGAAATAGATAAATGAATAATAGACTTTGACTTTCCTATAATACACTAAATTCCAAATTTCTTGATTATTTAATTATTGAATAGGCTGAAATTGCCTCAAAGTATACTCCCCAAGCTCACCTAAGCATAGAAGATATAAATTTAGAAATTCAACATTTGCTTTCAATAAAGCCTACATATAGACTTCTCACATTGATTTACAATGCAGTGTTTCTTCTACACCAAGTCAAAAATATCCTCTAGTCTTCGTGTTTCTGGTGGCGGCTTTTCTTCTGAAATATTTGAAGCAGAATGGGGGTTGATGAAGTATTTTAATCTAGACATAAAGAAGAGGGTTGGGAGGTGGAGACATGCCCAGAAGAAAGGCAAGGCGCCTAAGAGGATGGACAGAAATTTCTCCAGAAAGACATACAGAGACTAAGGCATGCACCAAGTGTGGATATGGGCTCCCCAATGGGGAGTTGTCTAAAGACACCCTATAAAATCCAGCAGTCCTTGAGGCTCTAGAGCCAGGTTCTTGGGCAAGAGCCATTGCTGATCGTTTAGAGCAGCCAAGTTGAGTTCCCAGCACCCACATCAGGCAGCTCAGAACTGCCTGTAATTCCAGGATATCTGACATTGTCCTCTGGCCTCTGCAAAAACTCTCACTTTTGTGTGTGTGCACTTATAGTCAGCTGAACAATATAAAACTCAAATTTAAAAAAAATGAAATGAAACTATCCTGATTGTTATTTTTTTTTTTTTGGTGAAAATGCAGAACCCAAAATTTCTCTATATGTATAAATAGCATTGTGCCAAAATTCCAAAATGCTCCAATATTGTTGGCTATGACAAGGCCCAGGTCTTTGGTGTCTTGCCCTTATGACAGTTAGCTCCAATAATGATCCTCAGGAAGGACCTTGGGACATGTCTCTGTTGACTATGCCTTGCCTTGATAGGATATGGCCTATGAACATACTCACAAATGATGGAATTTTAATGTCTTAATTATTTTACTGAGTCAATATGAAATACAGTAGGAACCTACTGCACGTACTGGCTTTGTGGGAGCCTAGGCAGTTTGGATGCTCACCTTACTAGACATGGATGGAGGCGGGTG
>NC_022030.1:12229174-12229646 GCF_000317375.1 Microtus ochrogaster
AGGGAAAATTAAATCTTTCCCATTTTATACAAGGTCAGTCCCTATTGAATCCAGATTGGTAGATTATTCCATAGAAAACTGTTGTAAGTCACGTGGGTAGTAGTAGAGAAACTGGGAGCAAGTATGCTTGCTAGTGGCAGTTATTGAGTAGAGTTAAGGGACTTAGTTCGTACTTTTAATAAGGCATACTCATTTACAAACAAAAACTGAGTAAATACAGATATATATAGTACCGTCCTATTTGCAGTCTTATGACATTTGTCACTCAAGTAAATCATGCTCACAACTTACTCCATGAAATTATGACACATGGAAGGAGAGGTCATACTTGGGTCAGTAGCTCACAGATCAAGAATTGTCTCTGTGCCCTGATCATGCTCCTAGGCACTTCCACTTAGGCTAACTAAAATTGCTGCTGACTCCTTGGGTGAGAGACCAGATCCAGTCTCAACAACAACAACAACAACAACAA
>NC_022030.1:12230941-12249212 GCF_000317375.1 Microtus ochrogaster
TCTTCCAGCTCCATCCCTGTTTCCTGCTATTGCTCTTCCAGCTCCATCCCTGTTTCCACCTTCTAACACTTCCCTGCTCTTCTTGGTTTCTTTCCGACAGGGCTGTGTGATTTCACACCTCACTTAGCACTGTCACACAGAACTGACGTGTGTGTGTATAAAGGCTCGTCTCTTCAAGTAGATTAATAAAAGACTGTGAGAAAAGTTATTTGTTTTTAATATATCTCTGTGTGAAATTAAACTTGCATTAACATATGTTGCTGTAAAAGTTACTCTGGACTTGTTCAAAGATGCTACATCATCACTGTCACTGGAAACTGATCCTAGGAGGCCTGATAAGCATTTGACTTTCCAGGGCAGTGATCAGACATGAGACACAGAACCTCAGAGCTGGGGTCTGCTCTGGGACGAGGAGCTGACACTTCAGAGGAGCTGTTTTAATCTAGGAGGTGGTTTTCACCATGTGGATTGTGACTCCTTTGGAGTCAAGTGACTGTTTCACCACCGGTTCCCAAAAGTCACCTAAGACCATCAGAAAACATAGATGTTTGCATACAATTCCTAACAGCAGCAGCCTGACAGTTTTGAAGGAGTGACGGAAGTTACTTTATGGGAGGGGTCACCACAACATGAGCAATTGTATGAAAGGGTCACAGCGGTTGAAGGCTGAAAAAACCACTGCTCTAGGAGGAAGGTTTTTGAGATCCCAGGGAAAAGCCACCAAGAACCTCATAACACAAAAAGTAAGCAACCCAAGGTGGTAGAAAGTGTGTGAACCCCATGCAAAAAATTGTTTTGTAACTTTTTAAGAGTCTTTAATCATTTTGGGTTGAAAATTTTGAGAAATATCTAACAACTAGTTGTAGAGAAAGAATGAAATGTAATTTAAGTCATTCCATATCTTACCAAGAGATTTTTATATAGCAAGCAAAGAATGTATTGTGTATTGAGAGTGAAGACCCGGAAGTGAAAATTGAGAATGGGAAAAACAGACATGGGAAAAGAGAGGCGCTATAAGGCATAGCGACAGACGAGGGGCAGCAGACAGGTAGGTTAAGGGCCAGCAGGAAGAACTCTTAACAGTTACTCATGGGGATGGAGATGAGAGTAAACACAGAGCTTCTTAAAGGTCTGGAAGGGGCAGGCAAGATGCTGGCTCAAGGTTTAAAGCAGGTGTCTGCGCACTGTATAATGGACCTCAAGGGTAGGGCTGAACGTTGTAACTAATCTCCAACCATGGATCAATGGCCCCACGGTGTTCGGTCCAGGCAGATGGGTAAACTTGTGAGTAATGAAAAAGGGAACTGGTTTGAGAGCAGGAGGTTGCCCAGATGATTGGCATGACTACGTCCATAGAGCTGTCATCTTAGGACGTTTAAATGTATGATATGTTAAAGGGCGCCAAGTAAGTTAGTTTGCTTATTTGAAGATTGTCTTCTTTCTCTTGCTATATGGAATTTCTGGAATTTCTAGAGGTGCTGATTTATTGGACACCAAACTTCCTGTCCTCCTTTCCTTTCCTGGTAAATTTTTTGTGCCAACTTGAAGGGGCCTTGGAATGTGAAGCAAACAGTAATTCTAGGTATGTTTGGGGTAGCATTTCCCAGAAAGAAAATCACTGCTAAGCATTTAAACTGGTAAACTGGGAAAGGCAGTGTGGGAATGGGGGTTCTCACTGTGCCTCATCCTATCAGCTGAAGGCCTGAACAGAGTACGAAGAGAGAGGCAGTATGAATGTGCACTCTGTCTGATGATCGGGTTGGAATAGAGATCCTCCTTTGGTTCTCAGACTTTAACTCAGACCGGAACTCTGTCATTGGTTCTCAGACTCCCAGTCATACCATCAATTCCACTGAGTGTCTAGCTTGTGGATAAGAGATTATGGGACTTCTTAGCCTCCACCATCATGCAGGTTAATATCTTATGATAAATATCCATGTACGTAGGTATATAATACATTCTATTATGCATACATACAACAGTGTATGTCATGTATGAATGATGCCTGTATCCTATTCGTTCTTTTTCTCTCAAAGCACATCTTCTGTGTTGTGTTTTCCTTATAAAGACGTAGCAATGCCTACTCTGGGAACTGTGAACAAAAACAGGGAAAGGCCCAGCAGAAAACGTATGATGCCCTAGTAAGCTTAGACTGGGCCTTTGACACACTAGCCAAATCCCAGAGACCCTTCCTTATACTGTATCTCTATCCTTCCCTTCTCTGTTACCAGGCTAAGCACATGTCTGGTACTCAGTGAACAGTAGGGGACAAATCATTCCCACAAATGATAAAATCATTCTTATTTGCAAAGTTTGCATGCGGGAACCCATTCGCTGAATATAAGATGTGTGCCTGAGTTGCAAGAATTTAAATGTTACCAACTTCTTTGGAAGGTACAGGTTCTCCTTTAAGTACGCATGCATTATTCATCTGTTTTAATTCTGTCGTGTTGACCTAGAATTTCATGGCCCGGCCAGGCTGCTGCATACCAAGCATCTTCGAGGAATAAAGGCCTGTCTGAAACTTCAAATAACACAGAGCTGTCTCTATCTCTATTTCCTGGTGGATTATGTGATGACATATCATAAGCCTTCCATAAACCCAGCTCCCCTCCAGTGGAGAAGATTCATCTGCTGGCGCTACTCTGAGCGAAGAACACATTTCTTCCCTAGAAATGTATGCTTAAATATTTAATAAAAGCATGACTTAAAGAGCTTCAGTTAGCTGTAGAGAAAGAATCTGATTAGCAGGTAAAATCAAACTTCATTTGAGAAGATCAGAAGAACTGAAAAAAAATGGCTAAAGTGGTGTATATAACTTTATAGGAAACAAACACTTGAAATTCTCCAACCCTGGGGGAAAAAAAAAAACCCGACTCACATGGAATGCCTGTCCCATGCAAGAAAGTGAACACAGCGTGGAATATTGAGGAGGTTCCAGTCTGAAGTAAAATCCAGGCTAGGACAGTGCCAACCACTGTCTATAGCCTCGCCTTATAAATCAGTCCTGCCCCTGGGGAAGACAGATGGCTTAGTAGCTAACACAGACATAACCACAACCGAGCAGACTGAGGCCTGCCAGAAGCCAAGGAACAAGGGCGCCTCAGAGAAAAGATAAATTGAGCTCTCTTTAAACTCCACTGAAACCGTTCCTCTGGCAACTCCAGGTACAGCAGGGGGCACCGGCATCTTCCAGCACACAGGCTACCAGCTGTACAACTTTGGCAAGGCAGCCCGTAACCACAGCCATGTGATGGTGTGTCATTAACTCAAACCTTCAAGCCCCAGGGTCCTCCAGACTGGTCGGAGGCATGGCTGGAGCTGCCCTTTGAAGGTGGAGAGCATCAACATTCCAGGGCTGTGTCGGAGCAGGGGCTGTTAGTCAGCTTCCCTCAGCACAGAAAGTACCAGACATCTTCCTGGCCGACTTATAAATAAATGATGTAGGCGGGGCGCACAGGGTCACTGCTGCCCAGGCTACAGGCAGCACATGCTCTCTGTTTCCAGGAAAGTCAGAATGAAATAACAGAGCCCTGAGAAAGCCCGGAGCTCCTCAAAGCCAGGAAGAACCTGTGGAGTCAGAGCAGCCCAGAGGACTGATCTCAGTGGTCTCTTAAAGCGACCCGCTCGTGGACAAGACATTCCTTCTTGTGTGGCTTGTTTTGATTAACGTGTCCTGCACATGTATGACATGTTGTACACCAAGAAAATCTATGTTAGGATGGGTTTTGTAGGGGTATTCTTAAAGTTCAGCACTTTTAGGGACAGCTTAGATCTCAGATGAGACTAAACAATGCCTTAAGATAAATGGTAGATTATCAAAGAGTCCCTCCGAAGACATTTAGGAAGCAATCACGTACAGGTAAGGGCAGACAGACACATTCTGATATTGCCATTCCTGGATCCAGATTTTAAACTTGTTAGTTTAGTCTTCGTCCTATAACAGTCTAAGTTATTATAAGTTGCATAGCTTAGGTAGGAAGCTACTCACCATGATGAGAACGTTTCTCTAAGATGCAGTGTGGAGGAGCTTGATCCTGTCTTAACTTTATACGCCCTGCTTTGTTAATTCCCATGGGAGACCTTGCCCCTTTAATGGAGAGAGCGAGGAGAAGGAGTGGATGGGGATGGGAAAGGAAGGAGAAGAGAGAGAGGAAACTGTGGTTGGTATGTGAAATAAATTAAAGAACCTTCAGGTTCTCTACAAATGACTTAATGAGGTGAGTATTCAGACCGGAAAGTTTGTAGACAGTGAGCAGCCTGTAACTACTGTAGCATGTCAGCTTATCAGCCGTGGTGACATGATCCATAGGATCCAACAGAGTGTGTCAAATCTCATGTCCCTTATTATCTGATAGTTTATTGGATACTTGAGCTGTACTTTGGATTAAAAGGTATATGAGATATGGTCCCAGTACTTAAGCAATTTGCACTCTGAAGACACAACTCTCATGTGATACAGGAAGACACAACTCCCACATGATACAGGAAGACACAACTTCCACGTGATACATAAGACACAGCTGCCACATGATACATAAAGACAAAGCTGCCACGTGCTACATGAAGACAAAGCTGCCACAAGATACATGAAGACACAACTACCACATGGTACATGAAGATGCAACTGCCATGTGGTACACGAAGACACAGCTGCCACGTGATACATGAAGGACAATTATAAAATGAAGAACATGCTCCTTGAGAAAGGCCTAAAGGAGAGATTGTTAGGAGGAAGCAGCTCCATCGTTTTCTTGAAGGATATCATGTTAGACCCTGTGGTCTGTGTGTGCACCCTCCCTAAGTTCATATGCTCACGTTCTAGCCCTCTAACGATGTCATTAGGAGTGGGGTCTGAGGAGAGTGATCAGGTCATTGGAGAGGCGCCCCACAAATGAGGTCAGCATCTTCATAAAGAGCTCTGGGGCAGCACATTTGTTGCTGCTGTGTGAGAACACTGGAGAAGTGGCAGTCAGAAACCCCCAAGAAGGCCTATGCTAGAACCACCCATGCTGGCGCTTTGCCCTTGAACTTCTCAACCCTGCAGAGCTATGAAGAATACATTTCTATTGTGCAGAATCTGAACTTCTCCCAGGAACATTCCTGAGCAATACTCTTCTGGAAGGTGTGGTTTGTGTCAACCCCCTCATAACCATGATAAACAACCCCTGAGTGCTGCTGTCGTGGGAACAACCCTTGACAAAGCTCTGTGGCCTCCTCTCCTCAAGACTCTCTCTGAGGTCAACTTGATTTATTCTCTGGGCTCACCTAGGGTTTATCCTTTGGAGATAATTAAACAGAAAATGTCCAGCTAAATTAGGAGCTTGTGGTTTAGTAATACCCAGTATATGTTTTGGGTGCAATTCCCTGCTTCTCTGAGGTCTCCTTGTGCCTTCAGGGTCAATAAAACTGCTAAAACTCAGAACAATAATGACACTTAGGAGTTTGGAGAATATTTATGTTCACTCATTAATTTGGGGGACATATGAAATATGATATAGGCTTGAATGGTTTCTCAGCAGGTACACACATGGTTCAATATGTTCAGATGCTCGCTAACTAAGTATAAAGTTTGCTCTTGACAAACCCACAGTAGGTTGAAAATATCCTAAGCTGAAATGCATTTGGTATATTATAATATGCACAACCCAGCAAGCATCTTTACTTCGCGAGACAGCACCCCATAGCACATCAAGTGTGCACCCCTCATGATCTGGTGGTTGAGTGGTAACTACAGGCAGCTTTTGCCCAGCATCTTTGGAAAGCATTTTCCACTACATGTGGAGGAAAATAAAAACAGAAGATACATTCTCACTGCAAAGCTGAGAACTCCTAAGTCAAACCACGAGAAGTGGAATACCATCGATGATTTAGATCAGTGTTTCTCAAATATCGTCAAAGTTCAAAGCTATGAGTGGGCCAAGGCATCCTGTAAATGGCAGGCAGGTAAAAATCTGGAGCTGGGCTGATTGCCTGGTGTCTATATTTGTTTTTTCAGAATGCCATTTTCTCAGTGTGCGTGATTTGAAAAACAAACAAACACGAAGCTCCAATTAAGTGTGTAACAGATTTGACCATTCTGTCCTTGACTTCACTTGGTGTTGGACCCACAGCAAAGCACCAGGCAACTCTTACAATCTAATATCTCCTAGCAACGTGGAACTGAGCATTGAGGTGACTGATTCTGACCGTGTGCAAACCCTGTGTCTTAGTTTACGTTGCAGTTGCTGTGATATAATAGGAACAAAAGCAATCGAAGAGAGAAGTGACATGTCTCACGGTTCCAGCTTAGAGTCCCTCGTGGCAAGGTCGCCACGGTGGCAGTGGCTTCAGAGAACTGGTCATATTTCATCTATCGTTAATAATACAAATAGCAAATGAATGACTTGCATGTGAGTATTCAGGTTGCTTTTTCCATTTGGGGCAGTGCAGACTCGTCAAACCAGCCAATGACCTTGCCCATGATTAAAAGAGTCTTTTTCCCACACCAGTTAAGATAAGCAAGACAACCCCTAACAGATGTGCCTGAAAGCTTGTCTCCTAGGTGTGGTGTTGACAGTCAATGTTAATAATTCCAACCCTACCGATTGTCAACTTGACTTCCAAACATAACTCTTTCAACCCATACCCTTCACCCTTTTTCCCACAAGCTCACCCTTAGTTCCCATAAGTTCATAATTATCTTACATGATAAAAATACACTCAGTCCCACTTTAGCTGTTTCTGTAGTTATTTTATGAACAGTCACAACTCTCTAAAAGTCCATCCTCTTAACTGTGAGCTCTTACAAAGTGAAAACCAAGTTATATACTTCTAGGACACAGTGCCACAGAGCAAGCCCTGCTGTTACAAAGTCAACTGAATAATCAGTGCACAACAAGAAACTAACAAAGCAAAACATCACAAAATCCAGCAGGGCAAACACTATATTCCACAGCTTCATATCTAGTATCTGAGGCTTGTGGTGTAACCAAGTGGACTCCAAAATGATTGTGTAGCCCATTCCTTCAGCTCTGCAGCAGACAGATTCTCTCTGAGGCTTTGGCCAAGCCAGCTCCACTCTATACCTCTAGGCTTCCTTAGTGGATGTTTTTTGGTCCTGGCATCTCCAATATCCTGGCATCTCCACGGCAGTTTGAGCTTCACTTTCACAGTTGAATGTAATATCTTTTCCGGGCCTCACAGAAGAGAGTCAAACCCTGCCACGCAGTGCTTGGCCTTGTCTGCGATCCACAATGACCTCAGTATTTTATCTCTGCCTTCAAAACCCATGCTATGTAGATGTTGGAAGGAGGTTGCTTGTTCGTTCCCAGCCCCTTAGCCCCAAAATAATCACACAGAAACTGTATTAATTAAATCACTGCTTGGCGCATTAGCTCTAGATTCTTCTTGGCTAACTCTTGCATATTAATTTAACCCATTTCTATTGATCTGTGTTTCGCCACATGGCAGTGGCTTACCGGCAAAGTTTCAGCATGTCTGATTCTGACGGCAGCTCCATGGCTTCTCTCTGACTCTGACCTTCTTTCTCCCCGCATTGTGTTTAGATTTCCCCACCTAGCTCTGTTCCCCTATAGCTCTACTATAGGCCCAAAGCAGTTCCTTTATTTATCAATGGTAATCACAGCATACAGAGGGAAATCCCACATCATGTAGACATTGTTGCCAGATTCAGCTGCCAGCTCAAGGTATAGCCTGTTTGCTTACCTTAAACTAAGTTCCTATCAGTGTATGTGTGCTAACCCTGGAAATGCTTTCCTGTTGCCTTGGGACAGTGATGGGGTTTTTCATTAATGGCCCTAATCTCTTCAGCCTTTACAGATGCTTTGCTCTCTGCACCTTCCTTTTCTGAAACTTTAAGGTTCCCTCCCACCTTTCTTTTATTAAACAAGATAGCCCATTAACTTCACATTCAACTTCATTCACACTCAGTGCACTAGAAAAATGAAGCTAGATTTTTGGTCAATATATCACAAGAAACAACCCTTAACCCAGTTCCTGACACAGTCCTTGTTACCCTCTGAAACCTGATGATCTCCACTTTTCCTGTCTTTCCTAACATTACTGGTATCAAAGCTCCCCACAGAAAGGCCCATTAATTTCTGCTTCCAGCATTTAAATATTTTTAGACTACGTAGAACTTCTAGCCCCAAGTTCCAAACCCCTTCAACAAACCTGTTCCATAGGACCTTGTGGTCCTTTATGTGGTCCAGTTTCTGTGGTTCAGTTTTTCATAGTCCAACTTCTTGGTACCCAGTTTCTCTCTTAGTTTCTTTTCATGCATCTATGGCTAACTATTCTGACAAAAACAACATAAGGGAGAAAGGGCTTATTTGGTCACAATCATGGATGATGATAGCTCATCATGACACAGAAGTCACAGTAGTAGAACCTTGGGAGCTCTGTTACAGCTTGCTCACAAGTTATGTTTGAGTGTGACAATGGTGAAGGCGGACACCTGATTGTGTTTGATAGTGGAGGTGGTGAAGTCTGAACTTCGCATTCCCACTCATATCCTCAGAGGACAGGGGAAGTAGATAGTCAGCTCTGGTCTATTTATTTCTTTCACATGTGGCTCAAGGCCCACCCACCAAAGCTGTCCAATTCCAAGGGAAGAGACTGAAAAGAAAATCCTTGCTACAGACAGATGACTCATAGAGAATGAAATATTTTAAGAGAGATGATGTAGAAAGTGGTCGATTCAGTCAGCTCAGATTTAATGATCCATCCGAAACAAGCTGTCAACATTATCCTAGAGAGGATAACAAGTGAACAACGGTGATGAGATGCAGGGCATCATTCAATGTACAGGTTTGTCAGTGGTAGTGGCTGTGGCAGTTTCTATGGATCCTGCCTTGATAGCGAATAGAAGCTTCTCCAAAAAGTGAGATGCTGAAGACTACGATTGGCATAGAACCATTGTCACCTCCGTCCCTTATCTGGAACTTGGATAGTTGATATCTGTTTCTTAAGGAGTCCAGGGGCATGAGGAGCAAATGGAGAAGCTCAGAAGTGACTTCATTTTGGTTGTTTTGTGCCAGTCTTCAACTCCATCAATTCTTCATTTAAAGATGAGGCGCCACACTCACTTAACTATCAGAGCTAGCAGTGGGCTGCACCCGTTGTGCCTCTGAAACAAAATAAGAGGGATTCTGCATAAGAAGAGCCTCCGGATAATCTTTTATTTATTTATTTATTTATTTATTTATTTATTTATTTATTTAAGATTTCTGTCTCCTCCCCTCCACAGCTTCCCATTTCCCTCCCCCTCCTCCAGTCAACTCCCCCCCCCATCAGCCCAAAGAGCAGTCAGGGTTCCCTGCCCTGTGGGAAGTCCAAGGATCTCCCACTTCCTTCCAGGTCTAGTAAGGTGAACATCCAAACAGCCTAGGCTCCCACAAAGCCAGTACGTGCAGTAGGATCAAAACCCAGTGCCATTGTTCTTGACTTCTCAGCAGTCCTCATTGTCTGCTATGTTCAGCGAGTCCGGTTTTATCCCATGCTTTTTCAGACCTGGGCCAGCTGGCCTTGGTGAGTTCCCGATAGAACATCCCCATTGTCTCAGTGTGTGGGTGCACCCCTCGCGGTCCTGAGTTCCTTGCTCGTGCTCTCTCTCTTTCTGCTCCTGATTTGGACCTTGGGGTTTCTGTCCGGTGCTCCAATGTGGGTCTCTGTCTCTGTCTCCTTTCATCACCTGATGAAAGTTAATATCCAGGAGGATGACTATATGTTTTTCTTTGGGTTCACCTTCTTATTTAGCTTCTCTAGGATCATGAATTATAGGCTCAATGTCCTTTATTTATGACTAGAAACCAATTATGAGTGAGTACATCCCATGTTCCCCTTTTTGGGACCGGATAATCTCAAAACAAAAGGGCAGGGTCATCTTCCCAGAAGCATATTGCCTAGAGGCAGATGTAGTTTTAACAGGTAAAAGAAGAGATGCTTTCAAAATGGAATGGGTTTGTACATTATTAAGACAAATTTTTCCTAGGTCTTTAAATATCATAAAATGCAGGAATATATATATATATATATATATGTGTGTGTGTGTGTGTGTGTGTGTGTGTGTGTGTATTCTTGATAAACATGCATATTCTATGTGCATGTATACATTGTATTAATACTAATAAGGCCAAGGAATTTTTAGGTTTCTAATAAATTTTTTTCTGAGTGTTTCTCTGATGTGGGATTTCCTTCTGTATGCTGTGATTACTTTACCATAATACAGTTTCTGTGTGATTATTTCGGGGCTAAGCAGCTGGGAACCAACAAGTGACCCCCTCCCTACAACATATCTCAGGAATATTTCTAGAATAGAATTCTCTCTCTCTCTCTCTCTCCCTCCCTCCCTCCCTCTCTCTCTCTCCCTTGTTCACCCCCTCATGTTAGTATGTTTGTCTGTGTGTTTATCTGTCTTTCTGTCTGCCTATCTATAAGTATATTGGCAAAGCAATTGAATTATAGGAATAAACTAACTTCTGTAACATATATACATTTATATGTGTATCAATAGATAGTTCTTTTATTCCTAAGAAACAAGGAAGGCTTTTGGAAAAAGCAATACTTGCAAATTTATTTTTTAAATAATGCAAAAAATAAAAACCTGTCTTACAGTTGCCTGAGTGCTTCAAAGATGGCTAAAATGGGAGTTTAGTAAAATCCTGATAGTGAAATATAGAAATTAGTTGTTTCTTCCTAAGGAGAAGAACTGGTTCAAAGATGAGTTTGACCAGCTGCAGGATGATGTTAGCTGTGATGCTTCCCACACCTTCCTCTCATGTGAGGCTCTTGAAAGCAGGTGGAAAAATCACCTTCCCCCAACTGAACGCTAAAAGTAGAAAAGCCAACCATTCTAGACACTTCTCACCCAATTTTCACTTACCACAGGGTGGGAGTATCATGTTTCAAATGGCAAAACATAGGCTGGGGGATCCGATCAATTTGAATTTAAATCATGGATTCATCCCTTACTGCCTTCTGAGCACTCTGAGATGCAAACAAGTTTTCTAAGTCACAGACTCCCACCTCACTGGGTTAGCACAAGCAGTACATAGCATGGCATCCCTTATGGATGCCTTATGTACTAAATAGATGTCCACTCTTTTCTCCAAATCTTCCTTCCTTACCTGCTGAAGATGAACATGTGTTTACCAACACATCTAAATAGTATACAGGAAAAGCTGCAGGACAGTATTAACCATTAAATTAATGCTTTCACAATTGCAGTTGTCTTTTTTGGTGTTTGTTTTGATCTTGTAGGACTTATCCCACTTTATAGGTGAGTAAAGTGAAGATCCGAAGTCCACCACAAAGCTCTTCCTCCCAATGTCAGAGACTTCACTTTCTGTTAGAGAGATGCATAAGGCGGTACTTTTTCCATCAACTACAAAGACACCTGCTATCCCCTCTGAGAGTATCTCAGCCCCAGCCTGAAGATCCCCGCTAGGCCCTATCCAGGCTACTTTTCATTCCGTCTTCCATGCTACACATTGTCCTACGCTGCACAGATCACAGATGACTTACAGGTATTGTACAGACTTGATACCTAAATCGTTAGTTTTCTTATTTCATGTACTGCTAACCCGGGAATCTTTCCATGGTCAAACAAGGCTCCATACCACGTGACACTCACCTTTTTAACTCTCTGTGAATGTCACATGATAGTAAGACATCATTTGGGGAGCTCTAACACTAACTTCTAAAAGGTGCTCTCCCTTTTGGACAATCCTATGAGCTCTGAGTGAAAATTGTTTGGTAAGTGGGCTTCGTGCAAGCAGTTAGCATGGAATGGAAGTACATCTAGTTCCTGGCACTATAATGCCTCATGTATGAGGACCCTAAGGCATGAGTATACATCAAAGAGCAATGACACACTGCAAAAAGCTGGAGTTTTGGTTCAACGGTGCTTGAATGCAAGGAGCAAGTGCAGCAGAAGACCTCAGCCAACAGTCTCCAGAGGGGCATCAGGCAGCAGAAAAAGACAATAAAGAAGGGGGACTCCTTCTGTATAAGAGCCATTAGTCCAGAGACATCCGTGACACTCCCCTGATACTTCAGACTGTTTCTGGAATCATGGAAGAGGGAAGCTGTCAGAATTAGTGACTTCAGAAATTTTGGCAGCTTGCGACGGTTCTGCTGTAAAAGCTTTTTGACCGAACAGAACATTCTAAACATTCTTTGTCTCTCTCCACAAGTCTAATTATCATAGTTTCTGGAATTTTATTCTTTTACAGTTCATTGAAACCACACTACATTACCTCTAAGAAGCCTTCTTCAGTCTTGCTGATGGATATTCAATCCTGATCAACCCTCTGGGCATTGCGGAATAAACATCTGTCCATTAGTCCAATGTGTCCGCTGACCCAGAAGTCCATATTGAGGAGAATAGAGACCCAGGGTGATAAGGAACACCCCCACACCACTCACTTCCACATTGGGCAAGCAGGACTCTTTGGTCTCAGGCTAAGAAGCCTTCTTCACCCATTATCTCATCACTCTCTTGGTTTTTTATGGATGTGTCAAGTATTGGCTCCTTTGTTCCAAATTCTGGACATGAAAGCTCTCCGACATGAGGTATAATTTCTTCCATTTGTTGGATTAGCTTGCATCCCATAAACCCACATATGCAACTGTGGGAAACGAACAGGAAAATGATGTCACCGAAGAGAGGAAGCAAGGTTGCTGTAGACCACAAATCAATACAGAAGCATCAGCTAGTCATTTATGGCCAACCGTTAGTGTTGGGTCTCCAGGTGGAATAGATGAGCCATGGAAAAGACAATGAGTTTTCTCCCTGTCTTTAGATCAATTTACCTTGGCCAGAATTTCTTCATAAGAAAATAAAACATTTTTAAAAGGAAAAAAAAGTGCCTTTTTCTGCTTAATTTTCTCCCAATAATTTCCCTCTGACTCCTCATAGAAATCAGACATGGCCATCTACATGACAGGATAGTCAGTAAAATACCAGTTTATCAAAGATGGTCTGTGTTAACACCCTTCAAAAGCCAGGTGTGGCAGTGTATGCCTGTAATCCTAGTTCTGAGGGAGCAAGATGATCCCTGGGACTTCCTGGCCAGCCAGTCACAGTGAATCACTGAGCTCCAGTTTCTATGAGAGATAATTTCTCCAAACAACCAAGTGGAGAACAATCAACAAAGGTACCTGATACCACCCTCTGCTTCCACAGACATGTATATACATGCATGTATGCATGTACACACATATGCACACACACATGAACACATACATACGGTCATATCAGATATGATGTTTATAATAAGTCTTGGGTATTATTCTGACAATAGAACACTCTCAAATTACTGAAATTTGATTACAAAGGCTTCAGATACCAATAATATTTACTGTGTTCCTCAGTTTGGGCTGCCATCACAAACTATGAAAATAAACAGATTGGGTACATTCCTATATAACAGAAGTTTATCACTCATAGTTCTGGAGGCAGTTAAAGGTCAAGTCCTTGGCAGAGTATGTGCCTGATGACGACCACTTTGCCCATCTTTGCACTCTAATGTTACAAGACAGAGACGTAAGAGATCTCTCTGGGGTCTCCTATAAAGATACTAATCCCGCTTCCCCAAATCCCCTGCCTTCGAATCCTTACAGAATGGGATGCTACCAGCTGAACTTTGGGGCATCACATTCAAATCATCCATAGCATATGCTGAGCTGATTTTGCATTGGATGACTCTGGAGTTGACAAAAGAAAGTGGACATGAAATGATAAGAATGGGGTTAGTGGCTCCTCTACATGCCTGCAAGCACGCGCGCGCGCACACACACACAGAAAGAGAGAGAGAGAGAGAGAGAAATAATGTTCTCATCAGTCCACAGAGACATAGTCATTGTGATCTTTGGTGCAGCTTTACAGTTAGTTATCCTTAGAAAGAATCTTTGGGACAAAGGAGAAGTCACTAGGGGTAACACTTTCCCACGTAAACACATATGCCTTTCTCACAGTGTGACTATCGCAGCCCTGAAAATTCACTTTAAACGCTACCATGACGAACGTTTTAATAATTTAAAAAAGCTGTTGTGCTTGGCAGCACCAAGTGTAACGTGTTGACAAAGAGAGGACTGCAGGGTCTCTAATCAGCTATTTGGATCACAGAGTCATTATGCAGAGATAACCCCCAGGAAACTCAAGAGCCTGAAGGGCAAATTCTGCCATCAAGGATGGAGGGAGAAGCCCCAGGCAGCCACACTTGCATTGAACTGCTGCTCCCTGGGGTTTGGAGGATGGCAGCTTCTTCTGAGGGACGCTTGAAACTCTTTCCCTGAAAAAAAAAAAAAAAAAAAAAAAAGAAGGAAGCCTGAAAAGCTGTTGTTTGTCTGGAAGGTCTCTCTTGCTACTCTGTCAATTTAGACATCCCTTTAGAATACTGGGGAGTCTCGCTAATATTGTACATCAATTCTCTAGACTCTTCCCTCTGCTAAAGCTCTCTCCTCCAAGATTGTGCTGAAAACTTGTTCTCCAGGTTCCCAGCATCATCACCCAGGCAATATGTTCCAAGCTGGCTTAGACCAAAGGCTTCCTGCACTCAGGGACTCTCCTCAAAAGCAGTGAATGTAACCTGTTCCTAAAACTGTCTCCCATTTGAGGAGCTCAAGGCAAGGCTCCTGTAAGGCTTTGAAAGAGAGAAAGTCAGTCTTGATCCGGAATGGGCAGTAAGAATGGCTGCTATCACAGGGTGTGACTTCTTTGGGTCACACATGAAGTAATTTCAAAGTTTATGACCAAACCCATCTGGGTTGCAATCTTTGAGGGTTTTGTTGGTTTGTTTTGGGATTTTGTGGTTACTTGGTTTTGGATTTTGGTTGGAAATTACACACCGGCTCCAGGCTTTGTTCCCCTTGCTCACAAACCAGGAATAAAAAATCTTCGTAAATACATTTTTCTGGCATTTTTGCTTTTTCCACAAACACGAATGGCTTCTATTCTTTGTGTGAAGTTGGCTTTCTTGCTACTGTAAGAACAGCCCACTTTCCCCTCCTTCCTTTCCTCCCAGCTCATAACTAATACATCCACTGAGCTCTTCATATCAGCCAGCCATGTTCCAGTCTTTCCCACGAGGGTCATCTCAGACATATGTGTGTTCCCTGGGTTGATCTAGTTAAAGAGAAGCCACAGCCTGGGGCTTCTGCTAGGTGATTTGAATGAAGAGCATCCTGCCTGAGGGTCCCCCACAGCTATCTTAGCACATGTGATGTCATCTAAGAGACCAAGCAGAAATGATGAAGAAGGCAGTTCCAAGAGCCCAGAAATGGAGCTGCAGATCTAGCAGTCGTGTTGACTTCTGGATCCCCAGTCACCTCTGTGCTCAGTCTAACTCTATATTATCTGTTCTTTCCAATAATTAAAAGGGATAAGGAGGCTGACTTTTCTTCCACAGGGAGCACTGCTCATGCCTCAGTGAGACTATCACCCAGGATCCCATGCAGTGAGGGGCTGAACCAGAACCCCCTGAGTCCTTTTCCTTGCACCAGGAAGGGTGCTGCAGAAGGACAAAAAAGAAAGAAAACAAAACAAACAAACAAAAAAACCACTCACCAAATAACCACACTACTTTTCTGTTATTTCCTATTTCATTTTTAAAATTCAAGTTAGTGATGATGGCAGCCAACTCACATTTGAGTAAGGTAACTAAGAAGAGCTTAGGTTGAATCAGATGGAAAATGCAGCCACCAGGATGCAGCTGCTTGGTTTGAAATGGCTTATTCCCAAAGAGTAGTCAGGTTTGAAGACCAAGGGATCGAAGGAACTGTGTTAGGTCTAAGCACTAAGCACTAAGGGTGCTGGGACAGAATTATTCTAGGACCTGTGTTTTCTTCCTTTATGTCACAGGTTCGTCTGGCAAGCTTTGAAATGAAAAGGAGCTCAGAAACCTTTTCTATTGTTGACAGACCTCTAGGGTCCTCTCCCTCCTTTCTTATTTTTTTTCTTATGAGAACCCCTCGTAACGTATTATGAAGAATAATTTCTTATGCTTGTCCAGGGACTCTGGATGGTAACTCCCCACCTCAGAGGAAGGATGTGGACCATAATTTCTTCCTCCTCTTCAGCGTGATAGATGAGAACCTTAGCTGGTACCTCGACGACAACATTGCTGCTTACTGTTCTGATCCCACCTCAGTGGACAAAGAAGATGAAGACTTTCAAGAAAGCAATAGGATGCATGGTGAGCTAGGAGGAAGTAGCTGCATTGTGACAATGGAGAATCTTATGTAGCGTGTCTGCTAGGCCTAATATTTGTTGAGTTCATTCATATATGTTGTCCTTTTAATACTCACCAAGACCAAGAGTAGGTGGAAAGACCAGGGGTATGTGGATTTTCTTTTGTCTTTAAAATATTGAGGATCATATTATTATGGATCAAAAATGGCAAATTCAAATCTCATATCTGATCTCTCCTGCATAGGCTGTACCCTTGCCATTAAAAATATCTTTCTCATAATGTAGAATAGACAGGATTATTGATTCTGAATCATACATGATATGCTTAGTCACCTAAATGAGCTGCCGACTGATACAGTAATTAATATTGCCTTGATTTTAAAAGGATGCAAGATGGCAGAATTATCTATTTTCTGGAGAAAAGCTACTACCTTCAAAGTATCTTCCTTATATTCTACTTTTGGCTTATATCTTTTTTTTTAAATTAGGGGAGAGCATGAATGCAGTTCTCCAAAAATTATGCCATCGAGTTTCCCATATTTGGGGAAATCACAGAGGTCAGCACATCTGGAATTCAATAGATAACTGGCTAATGTCTCTAAAGGAACTAGTCATATTGATTAAAGATAAATAAATGTACAGAGAACTGATTTTAGGAATAGAAATAGCCTGACTTTGTTTTTGTTAGTGAAGGAAATGATTTGCTACTTTGGTTGTGGGGATACACTCAAAGCCTTAAAGGAGCTGAAATCTTAGTGGAGAGATGTAAAGGAAGGATTAGGTAGTTAAAATGTATCTTGAGTTTGACAAAAATAGATTACAGCGGCCATGATAGTCAGGTAATGTAACAGTGTACTGTGAAAATTTCAGAAGGAAACTGGCTAGAAAAAAAAAGAATGGCTTGGAAATAACATCTCACAGAACTTTGTCAGATCACTGGATTTAGAATATTGATTTTATTTACCTAATAGATCTGTAGTTCTTACATAGAAGTATCTTCAATTCTTTATGTCTTGGTTTTCTCAATTTTTTGATTTAGACTAATGATTATTTTTAACTGTAAAATTTTAATGAAATAAGGCATATGTTCAGTGCAGTGTTCTCTTTAAAATTTCATTTGAACGTTATCTATTCTTTTTGTCAGATGGTAAGGCTTTTCCCATTTATATGTATTTTCCTAATTTCTGAAATTTTCTTTTGCAGCAATCAATGGGTTTGTCTTTGGGAACTTACCAGAGTTGAACATGTGTGCGCAGAAACATGTAGCCTGGCACCTGTTTGGCATGGGCAATGAAATAGATGTCCACACAGCTTTCTTCCACGGACAGCTACTGACCGTCCGTGGACACCGCACTGATGTTGCTCACATTTTTCCAGCCACCTTTGTGACTGCTGAGATGGTGCCCCAGAAATCTGGAACCTGGTTAATTAGCTGTGAAGTGAACAGCCACTTGAAAAGTAAGGTCTAGTATTTCTCACCCTTGGAATACATGTAGTGTAGTTAATGGTCAGTAGGAAGTAGGGCTTCTAGCTTGGAGCCATCTGTCTTCCAGGCTTCTTGATGTAAATAACTGGAATGAAGTCAGTTTTCTTGACTCTGCCATTAATGTGCTGGGTAAATTTAGAAACCATTTTTGGGTTTAATCTTCCTGTCTCAGTTAGGGTTTTATTGCTGTGAAGAAACAACATGACCACAGTGACTTTGTACAAAAGAAAACATTTAATTGGGGCCTGGCATAAATTCAGAGGTTTGGTTTAGTCCATTATCATCATGGTAGGAAACATGTTGGCATGCAGGCAGACTTGGTGCTGTAGAGGTAGCTAAGAGTTCTACATTTCTATCCGCAGGCAGCAGGAAGTGACAGTCACACAAAGCCCGGATTGAATATTAGTGACCCCCACACTCCCTCGAACAAAGTCACACCTGCTCCAACAAGGCTACACTTCCTAATAGTGCTGCTTTCCTACAGGACTGTGGGGTCCATTTTTATTCAGACTACCACACTCCACTCCCTGTCCCCCCATAGGCATATAACTATATCATAATGCAAAATGCATTTATTACAACTTCAAAAG
>NC_022030.1:12249312-12294915 GCF_000317375.1 Microtus ochrogaster
CTGCCAAAGGCAAAATGATGCACACTTTAAGTCCTTACACATATTCTCCTTCAGAACATACTCTCGCCTTATCAAGATCTGCAACCAAAAGATTCCCATATTCTTTAAATAGCTTGAGTTTGGTTTCTGCTCATTTCAACCTAAAGAGTTCTGATGAAGTCATGCTTCTGTGAAGACAGCTCCTTCAGAGAAAAAATATGTCTGTTAAGATGACCAGCACCAGTCTATTGTCCCTGAATTTCAACCCAGGGCTTGCCCAGCCGTGCCCTAAGGAGCTGCATCCAGTTGGAGAACAGGTGAATATCTAGTCACTCTCCCTCGCTCTTTCTTTCTCCCTCCTGTTTTATGAACTGGGATTCTGAGTGAGATGCTGTTTAAGGAAAGAGGCCATTGCTAAGGGTATTTGAAAACAACTGGCTTGTTCTGGAAATGAGACCCAGGGCAGTCTTTCTTCCAAGAACCCCAGATGGACTTTATGCAGGTTTGAAAAAGAAGTGCAGCGTCAGTAGTGACCACCAGATGGCGATCGAGAGACAGCGGAGACCTAGGCAAGGTACTAAAAGTTACTAGAGATTTACCAACAGTAACTAGAGATTTTCCTTTTTAAGTGTGTATTACAAAGGGATGACTGGGACTGGGAGTGTTTGCAGCCTCTGTTATTTATTTATTTTTAATTGTGTTAATAGGAATTAGTCCTCATTGCCTAGGGTGACTGTGCATTCAAATATTGTTCCTGCTAGAAGAGTTTGCAGACGTATTCTTTGTCCTTTGCCCTAGTCTTTATGTTTCTTGGCATATTTTAGCCAACTGTCAATTTATATGCATCTGCGTATTTGTTTGTTTTACTAAAACTATTATCACGGAAAAAGAGACGCAAATATCTCTCTCAGTCTGTACGTGGCTCCTTCCAGATATTTGTCACACCTCGTGTGCTGGCTCAAGGCTCTTTCCTGGATCATTACACACCCTGCATGCCTCTAATAATGAGGAACACATATCTGTCGCTCAGCTTTTCTGACCGAAGATCCAAACATGCCAACGCAAAGGCTTTTTGATTTCCTGTAAATCCAGGCAGCTTTTTTTCCCCCTGGATGTTCCTTCCCGGCTTGGAAACCAGAATCCAGCTGGCCTGGTTTCTGCTTAAGTGAATAAAGGCCTGTGTTGAGCAGGCCCCAGTCCCGGGTACCTGGCTCCCCCTGTGTCACAAGGCTTTTTAGCAGAACAAACACTTGATCTCACTCCTGAGGAGAGCACATTGCTGTCTCCTTTCCCCTGGGCTCCCAAGCCTCCCTCAGTCACTTCCTCACAGCCACCATTGGCTACAGTTCTCCATTGCCCCAGAGTCGTATCTATTCCTGCTGCTTCAGAGTCCATCCTATGATCTGGCTTTCTCTCCAAAAGCTTTTTATGTTCCCTCTTCTCAAAATCATTTCCACTTTGCCAAACGATCCTATTTTGAATAACAGTAAGTACATGCTCGAAGTAAATTATTATTCTAAAACTGGCTTCATCAAAATAGGAGCAGATGAAAAAAATGTAAATGGGTCTAATTTGAAGGGCCTGCGCCAAGGAGGAGAAGCAAGAATCAACCCAACGTCTAGACCGGATCTGTCCAAGACAACCACCTGCTTTGGAACTATTGGGATGGCTGGCTAAACGTACCAAGCTCTGGGCTCAGCATCCCTATTTCTAAGTGGCAATCTGTGAGAGTAGAATAGACACCTGGTTTTGAGCATGCTCCCTAGGGCAGTGGTATGTAATGGAAGATGATCCTCTGTTGTATGATAGGCCATACCTGATGAACCTCTGATACGGGCTTTTCCTCAACTGGAAATGTTCTTTCTCTGTGGAGGACAAAAATTATGACTCTTAGCCCTTGATAACTACATCAGTTACTTTTCATGTGGCTGTAGCCGAAAGCCTGACAAGAAACAACTTCAAGGAATGAAAGCTTTTAGGATCACAGAACAGTCTATCAACCCGCTTTCTTTCTGCCCTTTCTCTAATGAGGCAGGACACTCTGTCTCTCTTTCTCTCTCTCCCTCCCTTCCCTTCCCAATAAACTTCCTTCCCATGCAAGCACTGTCTGAAGGCATGTTTGTCCTCCACCATGGGATCCACCTCGCGCAGGCAATCATTACATAGGCACCGTGGTCAGGAGTGGAACGGCAGACTATGGCGCCAAGGCAGTAGGACCCCATAGCAGCGCCTTTCTCTTATCCCAGCACACCAGCAGCCGGGAACCTTAGCACTCAGCTGGCTTTCTCCTTTTTCCATTTGTCTTCGGTCCAGGTAGGATGCCTGGTATTTGTCTTGCTCTTACAAATTCCTGCCAAGTTACCCCACTCCGAAGATACACCTGTGTTAGCCAGCATAGCTCTCAAACTTGCCACATAGCGTGAATGTAGTCAAAGACACCTGATCAGAACACAGTTATTAGAGTATATAGCAGACGTGAGAAAGTAGGCTTTTTATTTTTAATTTGGGAGGAATGGCAGAGTCTTTGGGGAAAATTTTTATTTGTTGGTTGGTTGGTTGGTTGGTTGGTTGGTTGGTTGGTTGGCTGATTTACTTATAAATCAAATCATCCTCCACTGACTAGAAATCTCAAGGGATGTGGAGCAAAGATATACCTCATTAGTTAGCCATTCTAACTGTTCACATTACAGGTAAGGCAGCCAGGTTTACTCAGGTCTAGAGCTCTGCATATCTTTGAGCCTCTATTAACAGATTTTATTCTTAGACGCTAAGTTTCTTTTCAGTAACATACAGGCTTTGTCCTTAACTAGTCTCCGAGCTTTAGTTATTTCATGAACACTACAGGAAGCCTTTGAAAAAGGTTAGATTGGATGGCCAGGGAGACGGCTATGGGAATAAAGCTTTTGCCTTATAAATATGAGGACCAAGTTCTGTTTCTCTGGGCTCGTGTATGTGCTAGACTAGTGTGTTGCCTGAAAGCCCAGTGTTCGGTAGGCAGAGACTAAGGACTCATACCAGACTGGTTAAACTAACCCAATTAGGTGTATATTCACCAAGGGGCTGAGGGACACACCCAACATCAACTTCTGGCCTTCCAACACAGGCACACATATACAAACATACACACATGCACACACACACACACACACACTCACACACACACACAAATAAGTATGTAAAATGTTGTATTTTAGGGAGGCAAATATTTATCTTTTGATTTTTTTTCTTTCTTTTTCTGCAGTATTAATCTGAAATCAGCTATATTTTAAGGATCTGGGCTTTGTATCTACTTTTCATTCTAAACTGGATAGAGTTTATCTCTACCTAGGCAATTCTGACTTCTAAATTACCATATAAGTCCCTAACCCCCAAAGCTGCGTTGCCCTTGAGCATATGAACTGGAGCAAGCAGAGGAGTTGGGCTTCATGGGAAGGCAGAGAAAGAAAGACAAGTTTGCCACCGTGACTCCTAACCAAGCCAGCCAGGTTCTGCTGCAGCTTCTAGTATATGATACAGTCTTCATGAATTTTTCAATTGCAGTTGAACTTACCACAATCCATTTCATAATGTTTGCAGTGTCACCCCTAAGCTCACCACTTCACTTGGTGAGGTGAAACATATCCACAGCATGGTCTTCAAGTGGCTCTCTCTCCGGGGAAAGAGACCCATAAGTCGGCAATACAATGTGTTCAGTGCTACAAAAAGAGTGGCTTACAAGCAAAGAAAGAACTTTTTTTTTCCCCTCAGAAGGCATCCAGATTTTTCTCCAAAAAAATGACTAACATAAAGAGAAAGCAGGCTGAAGAATTTGTGACTGTTAAACGGTGCCTGCCTGAAAATGGGCTACGGGAACAGATTGGGGCGAATATCAGGTAGACAAGATGGTAGCAGGTAGCAGGCAGCATTTGGTGGAGAAGGTGTCAAGTGAGGGAGGGTAACTGGAGTTAAAATGCATGAAGACAGAAAAAAGATAAATATCTGATTTAGAGACTAGATTTGCCGCTCATAAAAAAAGATCAGCACAGTGTGCATTTTGTCCTATCTCATTGAACACTGCATCAAATATTCTATTCTCTTCCGTGCTTTGTCACTGGGAATCTAGAGGCTTGAAACAATGAATTCTGATTCTTCAAAAATAGATTGTAGGGATTACAGTAAGTCAGCAGAAAGAGAGGCACGACACCCTAAAACATCCAATAGATTTTAAGTGTCTACGGGTTTCTTACAAAATTGCCGTAGAAACTATAGACCCATTGTTTTGGCTAAGACCTGGTGGGATGGGGAGAGAATGGTACTGGCATTGTGGCAGGAGGGCAAAAAGTGAGGACAAAATTAACACAGAAAAAGAAAACAGTTTAAACCCATCCCCACCGAGACTGGAATGTTAAAGAGCATGCGCAGAAAGAGTGCCGACTAGGTTTGACTTATACAGGTCCGAACTAGAAGGGCATGCAGAGTAAAATGCAGGTAAAACATGATGCACTGTCTCTGTCCCATTCCTATCTGCTTCTCTCTGCGCGAGGGACACAAGAACGTGGAACCCCAGCGGGCCCTTGCCTTATGCTGGTGTCCCCTTGTAAGAGCTCTGGTCTTGGGGAAACCAAGGATAAGGCTAAGCTTTCCATAACACGCAGGGTGTCTTTAATCCAAAGCAACCCCTCTCAAATGCCAGTGCTCCAGAAGTTGAGGAGGACTAACTCAGAGCCTAGTCAGCAACCTTCTGGGGTTGCTGGATAAATCTGTCGAGCTCTAAACTTAAGAAAGTAAGTTGAGTGTACCGCCCATAAACAATCTGCATCAACGTTAGGAGAAAGGCTGGAGCCAGGCTTTGCTAGTTTTGGACAAGTGGATGAGCGAACTCTTGGCCATTGCCACCCTCAGGACTCCTCCTGTAAACAAGACTGCTCATCTCTTAGTCAAAAACTCTTTATAGAACCGTTCACATCCCCCTTTAAACTTAGTTCTGTGTTTGCCACAGAAGTATTCTGTTTGTGATCTTGCTTCTTACATAACTTAGCAACCACGAGGAAAAGCTGAGTGTCTGCCCCCCACCTTCTGGAAACGTCTTTTTATCTGCATTTCTAGCCGGCTACCTTGCCTTCTCCCTTCTGGTCTCTTGAATAAGAGTCCTACCTAGCACTAAATAAAGTTCCCACGCTACCATTTGCTTTCCCAGTGCTGAGAGTCAGCTTCTGCTTTATCAATGTGTGTGAATCCCAGCTGTAGAAGGAAAGACCCCGAGCAATTTCAGTGTGGCCCTTTTTTTTGAAACTCACAGACTTTACATAATGAGGTACCATAAGGTGGTAGCCTTATGTATTCTCTGCATCCCGCTTTAACCCCAGTACCCAAATTAAAAGCGCCCCCAGAGAACATATTGGATGCACATCCTTGGAAACCAAATGAACAAGATAACGTTTGAACGACAGATGAAATCCCTTAGGTACATTTTATTTATTTAAGACAAGACTTTTCAGAGTTCAGGCATCTATTTCAAGTTCAGAACCTATGATTAATATCTAAATTGCTGATGAGCTGTGTTCCTGGTCCCGACTATTGCCGAGCAATGGCACATCAGAACATGCTGGAGTAGCAAGATTTGCTTCTAAAGGACTACAAGGCAGGAGAAGGAGGCAGGAAGGAGGAGAGAGGGTGGGGGAGTCTGCGCGGCTGAATGATGAGGAGCCTGTTATTCTCACACTACAAAATCAAAGGCAGGCATCGCTGCTCCCTTCCCACACCTGAGATGTTTGTCACTAAACCACTTCCTTCTCTGAAGTGGGTGGAGACAGTCACTTCTTTGTTCTGAAATCCACATCCTATTCTGTTTTCCAAACCACCTCCTTGCTGCTCTAGGCTCACCATCCCCAGAAGCACCCACTTTCCTGCAGGACTTGCAGTTTGCCAGAAGGGAGATTGCAGGGGGTTGGGGGAGCCGGCTCTTTCCAAGGGTATGGTAAGACCCGTTGAAATTCAAAGCCTATGTTTCCAGGTTTCTGACTTTCCGCCCAACATGAAAGGCAAATAAAGTAGTGGACATCATGATAAATGCTATTGATCTCATTGATCCATCTTTAAAGCAAGTGTGTGGATGGAGTTGACAACCTGACCTGATGTCACCGGGAAGCCTACCTGAAATTCACCTCCCAGCCCTTCCAGCTACAGAATTGCATGACAGACTTCACTCATCCTGGGTCCCGAGGATTGGGAGCCTGGCTTTGAGTTTGTGCTTTGTTGAGCTTTAGTTTTCCTTTGCTGTTACAGATGTTTTAGTCATGCTAACCTCAGAGTAAAGGATGATGCAGAAAACCCTTGCTCATTTTGAAAGTGTTGGAAAAAGAATTAGAAGAAAATGACTCCTTGAATTCTCCAGGAAATGACATCACCCTGCTCAAGTACACAGCACTTTTCAGAGAGCCCATAGTCAAAGGCACAAGCTGTTCTGTGTGCTTGGAACTCACCAGGTTGGAGTTCTGGGAAGGAATCAGTCAATGGGAAGTTAGAGCACCAGGGTTGGGGAAGGCAAGAGAGCGATGAGTGAGTTCTCGAGGGGGTTCCTAACTCATTTCCTTAAACTCATGAATTTCTGTTGGCAAATTATCTCTGTCTGGTGCTTTCTCGTTATGTTTTTAAATATTTTTACAAAGTAAAATCTGTTTCTTTTATTTAGAGATGACAAAAGAAACTGCCAGTTCTCAGGTTTTCTCAGGTAGGACTGAATATATCCACTACTCGGTGTACATTAACCCTAGTTTTAAATAAAGCATATTTATGTAGGTTATATACAAGAGCATGTGAAGAAACCATTAGAGAAAGCACAATGAATTAAAGTCAATTTCCAGCCAACTACCTAGCAATCTTCCCTTTGGTGTCTTTAACAGAAGGCCTACCTAACACCAAATGACATTCCTGCAGGACCATCTTATTTTTTATTGCTGAGAGTTGGCTTCTGGCTCATTAGTAGGTGTGAATATAAACATGGTTCCAAAGATTTTCAGAGAAAAATTGGTCTTTGAAAAATAGACAAATAAAAAATGCATATACCTTTTTTTTAGTGGCATTAAAGAAAGCATGACTCCATGGCCACCACGCAAAAAGAAAAAAACAAAACAAACAAACAAAAAAACCCACAAAGTTACAAAGGGAGAACATAAGAAAAAGGCAAATTTTTAAAAATTAAAATATAAAAATGCAAAAAAAAAAAAACCGAGAATGTTGGTACACACCTTTAAGCCCCAAACTGGGGAGGCAGAGGCAGGAGGATCTTTGTATGTTAAAGTCTTGCCAGATCTACATATGCAGAATTCTACTAATGATTAACTAGTATTCTCTTTCTTCTTTGATTACAGTCTTTCAATATTTTCCACATAGCCCTCTAAGGATGCTTCAAAATGATCCCCAAGGTTTTACTGTTTATTTAGTTATTGCTACTTGTTTTCAATAGATGCCATGTATTCTGACTTCTTTCTAAATACATTAAGCAAACACTGTCTCAGTGTATGATTTATAGCATGTCTTGTAAATAGATGAGATTTTAAGATTTATTCTTATGTGTACATGTGTGTGTGTGTCTATGTGTGCTCAGTGTGTGTGCAGGTACTTACAGATTTTGGAAGAGGGCATCAGGTCCTTGACAACTATAGCTACAGGCATTGTAAACTGCCATGTAGGTACTGAGAACTGAACCTGGGTCTTCTGCAAGAGCAGCAAGTGCTCTTAACTACTGAACGATCTCTCCAGCCCCATGAAATTCTAAATCAGTATGATTATTTTATGTCATATCTTCTTATGGATGATCCACATCAGCAATTCAATAAATTAAAAATTTTTTTTTACAACTTTAGTAACATGTTACTCTCAAACAAAACTATCAAAGTCACTGTAAAACAAACAAAGTAAGATGTAAAACTAGAGAAATTCCTTCTGGCTTTGAGAGTCTCTGTTGAGAAATCGGGTGTAATTCTAATAGGTCTGCATTTGTATGTTACTTGGCCTTTGTCCCTTTCAGCTTTTAATATTTTTTATTTGTTCTGTGTTTAGTGTTTTGATTATTATGTGGCAAGGGAACTTCTTTTCTGGTCCAATCTATTTGGTGTTCTGTAAGCTTCTTGTATCTTTATAGGCATGTCCTTCTTTGGGAAAATTTTCTTCTATGATTTTGTTAAAAATATTTTTTGGGCCTTTGAGCTGGGATTATTCTGCTTCTTATATTGCTATTATTCTTAGGTTTTGGTCTTTTTCACAGTTTCTTAGATTTACGGTATATTTTGTGTTAGAATTTTTTTAGATTTAACATTTTCTTTGAATACTGTATATCTTTCTTCTATCATATCTTCTGTGCCTGAGATTCTCTCTTCCATCTCTTATATCCTGTTGATGATGCTTGCATCTCTCGTGCCTGTTGGCTTACTGTGGGAGTTTGAATGTATTTGGCCCCCATAATCTCATAGGGAGTGTACTACTGGGAGGTGTCGCCTTGTTGAGGAAAGCGTGGTGTTTTTGGAGGAAGCTGGATGATGCGTTCCTTTAATCCAGGCCTTGAGACTGAAGGGCACACCTTTAACCTGGGCTACACATTCTGTTGGAAGTGTGTCACTGTGGGGGTGGGCTATGAAGTTTTTTTCCCAAGCTTCCCTCGGTGTGACTTCCTGTTGCCTGCAAGATGTAGGACACTCAGCTGTTTCTACAGTGTCATGCCTGCCTGCAGGCCACCATGCTCCCTACCATGGTGGACCTGTATGCGACCCACAATTAAATGTTTCCTTTATGAGCGTTTTCATCATCATGGTGTCTCTTCACAGCGATAGAAACCTAACTAAAACACTTACCTAGAATTCCCACTTCCAGAATTGCCTCGATTTGTGTATTCTTTATTGCGTCTATTTCCATTTTCAGGTCTTGTACATTTATTTATTTCCTTCAACTGTTTTTTTTTTCTAGGCTTCTTTAAGAGATACATTAATCTCCTCCAATTTGTGTTTTCCTGGCTTTCATTAAGGGATTTATTCATGTCTTCTCTAAGGACCTCTATCATCTTCATAAAGCTGGTTCTAAGGTCATTTTCTTGTGCTTTAGCAGTGTTAGAATTTTCAGGGTTTGCTGTAGTAGGATAGCTGGGCTGTGGTGGTGACATATTGCCCTGGTTAGTGTTGACTGTGTCTTATACTGGCATCTAGGCATCTGAGTTTGGGGTGATTATAGGTCTAGGTGCTGATTTCTGAGTTTGTCCCTTTTAAACGTGTGTTTCTTTCTTGGTTTCTGCTTCTCCTTTGGTCTTCTGGTCTTTGTGATCTGGATTTCTGACAACTACCAGTCAGTATCCATCCAAACTGGAGGCTCGGCTTCCAGCACCAAACAAGGCCTCTGGTCCAGCATGGGTTCTCCTCCTGAATTGGGGGTGGGGGGGACACAACACAATGATAAGGAGGGGAGTGGGGATTAGGGATAGTGTTGGGGGGTCATGGAGAGAGTGGAGGAAGTCCCAGGGTGGGCCACCTATCTGGAGTTCTGGCAGCCTGTGTGGTCTCTAGTCTAGCAGGGAGCCTCTGCCTGAGTTCACCTATCTGTTCTTCTGACTGGTATGGTCTGCAGCTATTCCTCTGACCTGCATTGCCTGCACCTGAACCACAGTTACCCATTATTTTAAGCTAAGTTGAGCCCTATAAATCCCAATGTCTTATTCGCCCTAATCTCCAGCCCCTTGCAAAGTGACTATATGTGGTGAAAGGGCATTGAAAGTGGTAATTAAGTTAAACATCGAGACGGGTCTTGACACAAGCTGCTCATAGCCCTTTAAGGAGAGGAGATTAAAGCCTGGAGGACGGGGAGCTGATGTAAGAAAACACTGAGGTCAGCTCTCTGCCTGCCAAGAAGAGGCCTTCAGAAGAAACAAGGGAACACATTAGTGCTGGCCCTTTGGTCTCCATGACAGCGCACCCTAAATGTGGGTGGTACCGGGGTTGGAGACGGAATCGAAAGGAGAAATCGAAGGCCATCGTTCTCTGCTTCCGGACTGTTGAACTCGGGCTACTACACCCTGCTCTACGTTTCTCCATGTTGTAGAAAACTGCTTTTTTTTTTTTTTCCAGGCTGTGTCCTCCCCTGGGAGACTCCGTTTATGCCCCATTTGTAAGGAGAAGGATAAGAGCAGCCGCAGAGTGGAGCCAGAATTGGCATGCTGAGTGAGTAGAAACAGAGGCGGCCGGTGGGGTTCGCTGGGGTAAATTAAGACTGTAGGGGGCACGTGGTGCGTTAAAAACGTACCAGGGAAACCAGGTCCAAGAACATATCAGGCAGCTGGCCTGAGGGAGAATTGTTTGTGTGTGTGTGTGTGTGTGTGTGTGTGTGTGTGTCCACGTTGGCCAGGCTGCTAACGTAGACAGATTAAATAACAAATTGTTATCATCGAAACCCATAAACCTTGTGAATTTATTGTTCTTCAATAGTTCCTGACATTTCAGAAAGACACAAATGTGTTTGTCTGTGTACCCGGTATGATGCCCTCATGGCAGATCGTGGATGCGGTGTGACCAGCCTCCTCCTGCTCCTCACCGTAGCTTTCCTGCCACGACGAACTGTGTCTGCTGGAACCATGAGCCAGATGAACACATCCTTCCTTAAATTTTTTTCAAGCACGACTTTCTTTCTCCCGGACGCAGTGGAGACAGCATTTCCCCGTGCTTGCCGGTTTCTGGAGACTGCCCACATGTCTTAGCTCAGGGTTCTACCCTCCATCTTCTAATTCATCACTGCAGAGTCTGGTCCTTTCCACTGTTCCTCATGTTCCTCTGCTCTTCTGTATGTCTCTGAATCTGGTATCCTACATAGACATCGAGCCCAGCCACGGAACCTAGCTTAGTCTCTCTCACTACAACACGCTTGTTAGGAACCTGTTTTTCTGCCATCTTCACTTCCCATTGGGATGTCACCTCCCCTGTTCACCTGTTCATAGGATGTGTGTCATTACCCCACCTCCACCTACCAGAACTCCACAGTCTCAGCTTTGACCTACAAGGCAGATGAATTCTTCAGTCTGCAAACCTACTTCCTACACTGTATTTTACAAAACACCTGAACTAGGAATATCACATCTAAAGACTAATTAGATATCTTCAGCTTAATAGCTTGATAAAAAAAATAGCACTTAACATAAGAATAAAGCCTGGTCATGGCTAAAATAGATTGTGGTTTTCTATCTTATATAAAAGAGTCAAAAGTAGGAGAGGGTGGGAGAATGCAGAAAAGATGGAGAACATATATACCAGTTTCACTAGATCTTTTTTTTAAAAAAAGATTTATTTATTTATTACGTACAACTTTCTGCCTCCATGTATACCCACAACATCAGAGGAGGGTGCCAGATCTCATTACAGATGGCTGTGAACCACCATGTGGTTGCTGGGAATTGAACTCAGGACCTCTGGAAGAGTAGACAGTGCTCTTAACCACTGAGCCATCTCTCCAGCCCCTCACTAGATCTTTATAAACAAAAATAGCACGTCCATTCAGCTCCTAAAATCAAAGTTTGTTACATTTAGCAAAATGTGCTGTGTATATGAAGGCCTGTTGTGAATAGAATTGCTGTAGAAAAAAAAAAGAACAGAGGTTGCATGCACTTCTGGAAGACATCACAAAAGAGATAAACAAAACCTATAGGCTGAAAATCTGGGATAATAAATTCCAAAGGTGAAAGTCCAAGCTGTAGATCCCCTAGAAACAGCACAAATTGCCTCTCAGAGGCTCACAAAACTCAAGAGAAAGCATCCAAGTCAAATTTACTTGGTTTTGAAGATCTGAAAATCCCCAGCTATAAAGCTATGACTATATCATGAATCTGTCCTCTTTGCCCCAAATTGCATTCTTTTATAAGCATGCCTGTTTTCCCTAGGATTCCAAAGGCTCTCTTTTCATTTACAGACTCTTTGTCTTAGTAATATCAGTTGCCCTTATTCGTATCCAGAAGGAATGGATTGTTCATTGAGTAAGCCACAGGGGGAAAAAAGGGGGAAAGTCAAAAGAGAGAGAGAGAGAGAGAGAGAGAGAGAGAGAGAGAGAGAGAAGAAAGAAAGAGAGATGAGGGTAAGGAAAGAAAGAGAGAAAGAAAGAAGACAGACAGAAAGGAGAGAAGGAAGGAAGGAAGGAAGGGAGGGAGGGAGGGAGGGAGGGAGGAAGGAAGTCAGTCAATGTTTGTAGGTATATATCAGAACTAAAATGGAAAATAGAAGCAGTTTCATGGAGCAATGTGTCCAGGATGACATGAAGGGGAACAGACACCAATTTTGGCCAGGTTAAGAAAGAACTTCAAAAATATTTTCAGAGCTATTGGTTAGATTTCCTGTTCTAAAATGAATAGTCATTCCTGTGGTGCTCAATTGCGCTGTTCGGGACGGAGATGTTCAAAGCAATCAGTTTCCCGAACTGTTTGCCAAATTAAAACCATGTTGGTGTCTGACACCTTGTTTTTCCAGAAGTTTGGAAATGATATGTAGCGAGAGAAGAGTAGTCTCCAAGTTAGAGGGAGTTCACAGCTCTGGAGGGAGCAAATAGAAGCCAATTGCCCCCACCCAGGGAGGAAATGCTTCCCAACACCTACATATTAAAAAAAAAATAAGTTGTGTTTTATGTGTTTAAAACCAAAAGCAGCTTGGAAAACTGTCAGCCAGTACACTACAGCTTCTTTTCTCACAGTGTTTTCTCTGATTTCCCTGGATCTAATTCCTCCCTTCGATATCCAACTCTCTATTTATCCTGAGTCAGAGCACTTACTCCCCTTAATAAAAGCCCTGGAGAAGGATACTCGGCCAGTGTTTCGAAGACCTCCACTGAAATGAGTCAGAGGCATAGAGAAGGCTTTGTACTTTGTTTCTAATTCGACAGAGACCTCTATATGAAACTTTAGAGGGACCGTCCTATGGGTGAGAGATTGAAATATTATGTGAATGCCAATCAATACCCTCTTTTAAACCTACATGGAGACCTAGTGTTAAATGACCAAAACGTAAAGATTATGAACGAGGTATTAAGATAATGATCTGATACATTCATAAAAGAGCCAGGGTGGGTTTTTTTCAGATTAATTTTTGTTATTTGTTTAAATTATGTGTTTGCAGGTATGTGCCCATGAGTGTGATACCCACATAGCTGGAGTTACAGACAGTTGTGAGCCCTCTGCTGTGGTGATTGGAACTGAACTCAAGTCCTCTGGAAAAGCACCATGTGCTTAACCATTGAACCATCTGGCCAGCTCCTTCAACTCTCCCCCATCTTTTCTTCTCTTTTTCATGAGAATGAGTGGCCATTTTATCTCTAAATCTATACTCTCTTTTTCTAGAGTGTCATTATATATACCAGGAATGCCTCGAATTTATGATGCTCCTGTTTTAGCTTCCCCAAGACTAAGCTTACAGGTACGAGTCACTGAAAACAGCATGAAAAAAATCACTATTTAAAACCGTGGTTTATATGCGCTGTTTATTATCTCACT
Organism: Microtus ochrogaster; assembly: GCF_000317375.1. NCBI lineage: Eukaryota > Metazoa > Chordata > Mammalia > Rodentia > Cricetidae > Microtus > Microtus ochrogaster. Next base: position 12,262,775 of record NC_022030.1, read on the forward strand.
CTCTTTCTACAGTAAGGCTAGAACGCCTGCTGAAAACTGGAGACTCTGCTCTGACTACATGGCAAGCAAATGGTTCCCTCTCAGATATCTGTGTGAAGAAGACTTGGGCAGCTCCCATTCACAGCTCGGCAGACAAATGAATTCATTATGGTCTCACAATTATGAGTTCAAATGTCTGTATTGCAAAATTTCACTGCTCCTCCTAATCCTTGCTAAACGCTTGACTTGGTTTGTAAGATATAAAACTGAAATGGACAGTACTGTTTAAGATGGTCCATATGTTCTCTGATGAGAATAAAGGATTAAGTTTCTGATTTTGTCTGACTTAGGATGTTTTCTGAATCTTTGCTCTATTTTAAGAATCTAGGTTGAAGTTCAGGAACAAATTCTCTCATCCCTTCCTTTCTTCTCTCCTGCCCACAAAAGTTTAACTTAAAGGGTGGCAGCACATGCATTAAGGCGTGTGTGATAAAGTGACATTAACTCAGGAAAATGATAAGTGAATTCAAAGACTTTACTGAGGACCCAAGAGATGCTTATGTAAACCACACATGGTATTATCTACTACTAAATACAAGCTTTTGCCTCAGTGAGACGCAAAAGCAAGTCCCTCTCAATGTGTAAATATTATTCTAAATGAAGATATTCCTAGAGATTTTCATCTTCTCAGCCACCTAATTGGTCTTACTCCCTAAATATCATTCTCATCGGTCTACCTGCATCCAGCTTTCCTTCTGCTATGCAAGCCAGGCCAGCATTATCCACTTCACAATAGCAGCCAATCCTCACTAGATTCTGTGTTTCCAACTTTGAACTTTTCAGCTCTTTTATTTTATAGGTTTTAGAGTCTACTATGTCACTCTTTTTAAAGTATTCATTCTTTTAAAAACAATTATGATATTTCACAGTACCTAGTTGTAGGAGAAGGCCACTTGTTCGCCCCAGCAGCCCAGAACCAAAATAACCACATAGAAACTGTATTAATTAAAACACTGTTTGGCCCATTAGCTCTAGCTTCTTATTGGCTACCTCTTATATTAATTTAACCCACTTCTATTAATCTGTATATCGCCATTTGGCAGTGACTTACCGGCAAAGATTCAGCACATCTATCTCCTGTATCTCCATGGCGTCTCCCTGACTCCACCCTTCTTTCTGCCAGCATTCAGTCCAGTCCTTCCCGCCTACCTAAGTTCTGCCCTATCAACAGGCCAACACAGTTTCTTTATTCATTAATGGTAATCATAGCACACATCACCTAGTAAGCAGATGTCAAAGTTTATCATAATTAATGTAACCTTCCATGATCTCAGTTGTTCCCTTTCTCCAAGCTCATCCCTTGACAAGATTTCCACTCACTCCATGACTTGGGAATAGAACTTCCTGGAATGTTCTATCTATTGATCATTCCATACCTTCTATCACTCCTCCCTTTCCTGTCTTATGGGTAGCTATTCTTTATCCTTCAGGCTCAGTCAGATATCCTTCTTTTAGAAAGTCCTCTCTGGCCACTAGGTTTTGTCAGGCTTCATAGCCCTTGTACCCAGCCTTTTCTTTATACCATTCACCAGATGTTAAAAGGATTGACATTGCATTGTCTTCCCAATCATCTATGAGGTCTTCCATGAACATAATTTGAAAGTGAAGTATTAACATAGAAAATGCTCAATAAATACATGTTGAGTTAATGTCCACGAACTCCACAGACAATTACACCGAAAACAAACATTGCAAAAGTCTAAGGTGCAGTTGTATGCTACACTTACACAACTCTGGCCATATTGGTTCTTTGTTCCATCAAGAACAATGAATTCATGGTATACAATGTGATCAGATTCTCATGAAAAAAAAACTGATTAATAATATAATTGTTAAATCCTTTAAATAACCCAATTGTGAAATATATAGAGAAAACAACTCATTAATATTCTACCAAACTTACTAAAGAAGCAAGCAAAAGTGGTCCCTTATCTGCTTCATAATGAATTTTATTGGATCCAAAATATATTTAATGCAGATACCATATAATAAAACATAAACATCTAGATGAACTTATACATTTTATCATAAAAGATTTTTAGAAAAAGTAAAGATTGCAGGACAGTCAAATGGTCAATTTGACTTGGAAGATTACTCTCAAGCCTGATGACCTGACTCCAGTCCCTAAGACCTACATGGTGGGTAGAATGGAACTGAGTCCCCAAATTTATCCTTTGACCTCTACACATTTGCTATGACATGGACACACATATGTCTGTGAGTTTGGGTTTGTACACACGCATACACAGACACATACACATGCATACACAAAATAAGTGTAATAAGCAAAAATAAACCAAACATCTTAAAATTTACAGAGGCAAATTTCAACCTCAGAAATTTAGATATGGCCGAAAGAACAGCAAATTAGAAAATTCTAAGTGGAAGAAACTATACTTGATGAAATTCCATGTGGATTTTCTAAATGCCAACATGTGTAAAGTAATCGATGCCACTGGAAACGAGTTTACAAGATTATGTTGTGTGGCCTTTCCTGGGAGAAAGGAACAAATGCCTATTCATCCCAGACAGGGCACAAAGGGACAGGCTTAGGAATTAATCCCACCCAGTACACATGAGAGAGCCAGTGAGGCTATTGAGCTATTTCAAGGATCCAGGATGACTTAAGGACCCATCACTACATCAGCCACATTACCAAAGGACCCATGGCTGAGTCAGCCATATTGCCAAAAGGCCTCTCCAGACATGGATGACAGCTCACATAGGTTCCTGCCTTCAACGGTTCACAGGAAGCTGTGCTGCCCGGAGAGCCTCCTCTCTTAAGTAATTACTATCTGATGCCGAACCCAGGTGAGGGAACTTGTGGATCTTGAGACGTTCTGAACTTAACGAACCTCCATCTGCAATGTGAGCTTCTCTGCTTCCTCCAAGAGGGAGTGCTTCAAGTCAAATGGAACAGCTCCAAAGCAGACAAAAGTGGAGAAAAGATAAAAATCCAAAATGGTTTGTTCTTGAGAGAAAATAGAGCACTCAAGTATGTTAAGTGACTTTTATCTGAATATTTTGACCAGGTATATTATTAAGCATAAATATATTTATACATATACACGTGGTTAATGTATTAATATCTTTAAAGCAGAGAATAGTATCAGATATGCCAATGGAATATGATGGAAATCTTTTGTGATGTAAGTCTTGCCCTTTAGGATCAATCTCACAGGCTCATAGGGATGTCAAATGAGAATCAAAGAATTGTTTGGCGAACCCTCTCTACAGTTTTTTGTCACTATTCTGACTCATAAAAGCCTCCGGACATGCTGCTTTGACCCTCTGTGTCCATCTAAGGTGACATCTATAATCTTAGAATTACAGGTATTCCAAGAAGAAAATCTCCTTTTAGTCAGAAATGGCCATTTGCTTGCTTTCTGTTCTCAGACAGGACAGATCAATTACAACTCAGATCTCATTACTCACATTTCTGGAAATCCAAATGAAAGGTCACATCCCAAACAACCAAGCTACCATCTGTGTGATGAAACCATGGCACGGCACAAGAAAACTGGCAAGACGTCTTTGGTCAGATAGGCAGACTGCAGAATCTGCAGGGGCTGGCAATAAAGTTCACTGAAATTTCAGCAATGAGGAGTGCCTGCTTGCCCGTGAGATGGGCACAGAGCTAGGCTGAGTGGAGAAAGAATGTTAGCCTAGCTCTGAGAACAACTGGCTTTGTTAACCCACTTGGAATCCCTAATATAGAATGCAGATGACAGACCCCAATTGTCACACAGTGTAACAGAAACACTGAAGCACAATGCATAGCCATACCAAGATTTCTGTGGTCTATAAAAAGTCAGTTCATGAGAATACATTGGGGGTGGGGGCCAGAAAAACAGAAAGAGCTGTGTTCAATCAGGAGGAAATGGAGACAATTATACTTATGTATTTTTATAGAGAAAGGAAAGAGGCTATTTAGAGCCTTTTGGTAAACATCAGCTCCGAGAAGCGCATGGCTGTATCTCTCTGAGGCTATTGTAAAGTTTCAGAGGGGGAAAGAGTCACTAAGAGGAGCCTATTCTGTCGAGAGTGTCCCTAATCAGACACTGGGGCCAAAAGGATGTAGTAGGTTTTCATTCCCTTGTTTACAGATCAAGACCCTGAAATCTAGCTAGGTTGTGTCATGTTCCTTTTTTTTTTTTTTTTTTGATGAACAAAAACTCATTATCCAAAGTTATCATACCTGATAAAGTTTGTCAGAGAGAAAGAGCAGGAATCTTAAAACAGTCTTCAAGAAAATGATAACTGCAACAATAATGGTTTTCAGTTATTATGTGTCGTGATGTACAAGTTGCTTTGGCATGTGGTGTATTTTCATCACCCCTCTTGTTCCCTCAACGTTTAATAGTTAAGTCTATTTGTCCATACACTAAATATATAACCGAAGCTCATGAAGCAAGGATGTTTCCCATTCATTCAGTACATAAATGCACACATAAATAATTGTGTTTCTGATTACTTGAAAAAATACAAACCTGGAAAAAATAAGTAGCATGGGGAAAATAGAAGAAAACTCTTTTTAAAGAAAGGTATGGGGTAAGATTTATCCAGGTAACAGCTGATGCTTGAAAAGAGACTAAAAACAATTGAAGAAAAGGTCCAGAGGGATGTTGGGAGTGGGATATTTGAGGCAGAAGAGAAAGTGTAAAATCTCTAGGTTAATGGGCTCTGTGGGGGAAGTATTAGTTGATCTTCCTCAATTGCAAACAAGAATAATATTATCATTCAGACTTGAATCCTTCCCTCAAGAAACTCGTTAAAGCATCCACTCTAATAAAAAGAGGGAGAAGTAAATTGTAACTCAAAAGAGGTAGGTATTTTTCTTTAACTTGGAAAAATAGGATGTGTGGGGGTGGGGAAATGCAGACCGACCCAGAAGCAGCATTTCAGTATAGCTTCAGGAAGGGGGTTCCAGTGGGTTCTTAAGAGTGGAAGCACAGTTTCTTATCGGTAGACAGGAATTTGCAAGGAAAACAGAAGATGGATCTTTGAGGGGAGTACTGAAGAAAAAAAAGTTCATTTTAACCAGAAAGAAGCAAAATGAGAGTAAAGAGGAAGACAACAGAAACACTAAGTAAGAGTAACCCAGTTCAAGCTAAGGACTTTGGAGGGCGGACTGGTTAGAGCTGATGACTTGCTGTGGGTGGAGTCTGAGTGTAAGAGCCAGGATGGGTTGCCTTGGTAATAGGAGGAAAGGCTAACAGAAATGAGGAACTCAGGGAGAACAAGTGTGAGGTATGTTGAACACCAGTTCCTAGAAGAGGCTCCTTAAGCATTGGTGTGAATCACAATTAGACAGTGGGAGGTCCAGGCCTTACCTGAGCAGTTTCTGAATCTCCTCTGTGTTAGAATTCCCATGTCTCACAAATCCCCAGATAATTCTGTTGTTGCTGCAGCAGAGACCGCACTTGGTGAAACACTCTCCTAGCGGGGGTATTTAGATTGACATGGAACAGAAGGTGCAAGGCTAGACGAAGATTGCCTGGTTAAAGGCGCCGAAAATAAGAGCCATGGGAAAGTGGCAAGGTGACTGTGAAAGCCACTGGATGTCTTCTTAGACAGCTGAGCTGACAGCTCAAGTCATCTTTGCATTTCAAACATTTTTCTCTACTCCAAGTGCAGACTTCCATCCTAGCATGAAGAACAGATGTTTTCAAGTTATTTCCAAACTGTTTTGGAAGGCACCACCCAATAGAAATATAATGCAAACCACAGTCTAATTTTTTTTTTATTTTTAACACACTCATTCAACACTAAAGAAAGGGTGGAAGGAAATATAACATTATATGTAAAATACATTCAAATGTTAACAGATGTAAGAAATTATTTTAAAGGTGTTTGTATTTAAGACCCATCTCAATTTGGACCTGTGACACTCGACAACCATAAAGGGGAACTAGCTACTATATTACATAAGAAAAATCTAGAATTAAATAATTGAAACGCATAGGCACTTTATAGACTGGTCTATTTCCACAGCCCTCCGAATTATATAATTGAAATATTAATTGCAAGGTTAAATTCATCTGGGTCTTCAGAGCAACATTTAAGGAAATGGTACTGAAGTGAGCAAGATGGCTCAGTGGATAAACAGACTTGCCACTAAACCTGATTATCTAAGTTCCATCCTAGGCACCCACATAGCAGAAGGATAGGGCTAACTCCAGAAGTTGTCCTCTGGCCTCCATATGCATGCAGTCATGATGTACACACACATACACAGAGACAGAGAAAACAAATAAAAGGACAATAATAAACTAGAAAAGTGCCAAAGCAACCTTAAAAGTTTATTAACTATAAAGGTTAATTAGGTACAATTTGATTTCATTAGCACTATATCAGTTCTGAATATGTCTATGAAAATGTATCTAGGAGAGATTGACATTCATATTAGCAGACCAAGTAAAGAAGATCTACTGTTGTCCAACATGATGTGTGGGTACCATCTATCCATCCAATTCTCTAAAGGCTTCAACAGAACAAAAAAAAGAAGAAGAAAGATTCTCATATATAACTTCCCTCTCTTTATATAACTTTTTTCCTATATGTCTCCTGTAGTACGAGGAGTGAGCTGCGTCCTGCCTGGCTCCTGGCTGCCCACCTAGGTTATGCCCAAAATAATCACACAGAAATCTGTATTAATTAAATTACTGCCTGGCCCATTATTTCTAGCCTCTTATTGGCTAACTCTCACATCATGATTCAACCCATTTCTATTAAATCTCTGTATCACCATATGACTGTGGCTTATCGGGAGAGATTCAGCATGTCTGATCTGGAAGCTGGTTCCATGGCGGCTCTCTTTGCCTGCCTTCTTTCTCCCAGCATCCAGTTCTGTCTTTCCCATCTACCTAAGGGCTGCCCTATCAAAAGTCCAAGGCAGCCTCTTTATTCAACCAATGAAAGCAACACAAATAGAGAAGAACCTCCTATACCAGTCTCCCCTCTCTCTGTCTCTCTTTATCTCTTTCTCTATCTCTATCTTTCTCTCCCTCATAGCTGGAATATCTTCTCCTGCTCTTGGACTCTTGGACATTGTGGACATTGGCATTGTGTTTTCTCCAGTGATGGGCTGTAGAACTTGAAACAAAAGCCCTCGGTGTCCTCAGCATCCTCGGGGTCCTCAGGGTTCTCAGGCTCCATTCTCAGGTTCAGAACTGACACTATTGTCCGTGTTCTCCAGATTGTAGACAACATATCAAGGGACCTGTGCCCCACAGCTATGTAGCCATTCCCATACAGAAGCTGTTCTCCTACATATATCTATGTCACTATTGTACTTACGTCATCCACTCTCTTCTCTACGTATCAGTTATGTCTCTCTGAAGACTCTTAATTGTCAGGACCAGCTGACTTGTCTGTATGTTCCTGAGAAGGGGAGTGTGGATTGAAGAAAGAAATAGACAGAGAACAGAAGAGAGAGTTGGGAGGGCTTCCAATGAATGTTGTAACAAAAGGCCCCGAGTTTATTACTCATGGTCCTTATACACCCCAATCAAAAGGGGAGGACACAAGACTTCCATGGTACAAACAACAAGCAAGTGTAATTACATCTCAAAAACACCTAGTAACCATACCCTAAATCATAAATCCTGACGTCTGGCTTTTGAGGAGCAAATAATCCAGTAGACACACCTTGGTTCAAACATACTCTAGTTTATCTTTGAGGAACAAGAATAGGTTTGAACTCTCTGACCTTTAGTCAAGACAGAAAAGATCCAAAATTGTGGGCTCTGACAATTAATGAACTGAACTTGTTTATGCTAAAACAAGAGGGAAGGAGGTTAGTAAGGATAGAACGAAATGTCTGTGACGATAAGGTGAAGGACAAAAATAAATAAGATTAAATTAACTTCTCTTTTCACCAAAATGGAGCAAGCAAACAAAAAAAGGGTCATTTGAGAGAACACGAAATCATGACGAAATCGATGTAGCAATTATCAGATAAAGACAAAATAAACCTAATGAATTAGACAACATGTAATTGGGAAGGAGTTTTCTGATCATAGTCCAGGAGAGAAAACTCTAATTAAACACAGATACCTATGACCGCTGAGATGTTTGAGCTGAAACTCCAGACAGGCCAAGGCAGGGAGAGTTTGCTGGGCGGATGGTGGGGAAAGGCTGTCTGCACAAAGACAGAGATCCCTAGGGCATCCTGATGAGTCTATAGCTGAGAACTGTGAGGAATGGTCTGATGTGGGAGAAAAAAGTTTTAGGAAAAGTAATCTGTAGAACTCACACAGAGTAGAAATGGTTGGGTCTTATCCAAGAAGAGGGGAATAAAACTACATAATTCAAAGGGCACTGAATAGGGAATACAAAAGATATTGCTTTATAATGGGACAAAACTGAAGCAAAGATGAAGATTAAAGCTACAGCTACCCCCCATACATACAATAAAGCCCAAAATAACTCTCAGAAGAATAACTATTACCAAATAATTTTATTCTGTCTCAGAGTAAAATTCAAAGATGTTTATAGTAAAATACCTAGCAGGCACCAATGCAAAACTCACAGTGACTTTGACGCCCAGCGAAAATTACTAAATGTATAAAAAATATAACTTGTGATAGCGATCAATTGAAAAGATCCAGAAATTATAATGATAAAATTGATAGAAAACATTAACACAGTGATTACACTGAATCTTGCGTTAGTAAGCTCAAGGTGCTGTAACCATAGGTGGATGACGTGCCTTTCATATAATACTAGAGACAGGAAATTTGAGAATGACAGGTGGGAGATTCTGTATCAGGCTGCCATGTGGGCTTGTAAATGGTTGCTTCCTGGTGCAGTTATGCTATGGGCTCTGGACAGCACTGGCCTCTTTATCCATGTATTAAGGTTATCAGCCCCATCCTATGTGCTCCAACCTCATTACTTCCGTCAATTATTTATCTTGTAAAGGGCTAGTCTCAAAATATTATCACACTTTATATGTTTCAATAACATATAAAGGAAGGGCACAAAAATTTAGTCTGTAGCAATTTTTAAAATTCCATCCATTTGTACACTGTATGTGCCTCCATTTCACACCACTCCTCCCTGTTCCAACTCTTCCTATGGCCCCCAATCAAGGTCACCTTGAATTCATGACCTCCTCTACATCTACTTTTCTTGTAGATATGCATATATATAACCACATGTGTGGATATATGTGTGAATGTTAATGTTGCCCTAATTGCCATGTTTTGGGAGTTGACCATTTAGTATTGGTTTCTCCTCCCTCAGCAGACATCGACTGTCTTTACTTCTCCATCCATGGGTGGAGTCTTGTGAACTTTTCCTCTACCCGTGTTTGCATGAGGACTCGTGTTGTCTTTGCAGGTCTTGTGCAGCAACCATGCCATTGAGAGTTGATAAGAGAAACATCTCTGTCCTGTTCAGAAGACTCTATCTTACAACAACCATCCTGCTCCTCTGACTTACATTCCTTCTGCCCCTCCTGTGATGTTCCCAAGCCTTTGGTGTAGGGGTTCTGTTACAGATGTTCCATTTTGGGCTGGGCACCCCAAAGTTGGTTATTTTCTGTAATTTTGCCAGGTCTGTAATAGTCTCAATCTGCTTCAAAAAGACTTTTTTTTTATTTTTTGTTTAACGAAATGTGAGAGCCACACCTACTTACGGGTACAAGGATGAGTGTTCAGCAGGCGATTAGAAGCTGCATTACTTTGGCAATATGGGAGTGGTAGGCTCTCCTCTAGGACCTGCAACTTCTTCATCTACAGGTTCTAGCTAGATTTACAGCCCAGGCATGGGTTCCCTCCAACTTGGGTATAATTAGAAAGCTGTTGGTTGCCCCAAGATGCAAGTGCCACAGTCCACCAGTTGGGATATCATTCTCGTCCTTTCTTTGTGGTTCTCAGGCTTTACAACTAGGCAAGACTGTTGATAAGTTATTTTTCCTTTGGCAGCTTGCATGGAATTTGTGACACTTTGAGACCTAGCCTTCAAGGAGGAAGCTTCCAGGTCAGTACCAGCTAGGGTTCTCCAAGTCCTGTGTCTGATGTATGGGCTGTCTTCATCAATAGACATTTACCTTGATGTTCTGGCAAGCAACCAAAATAGCATGTTGTCTGGGCATCTCTTGGAAGCCCCTGCTTTACCAATGACTCACAGGGTGGTATCCCCTGACTGGCACTGGGGCTTTGGTCAGATAATCTATGACTTCTAAGGGGAGCATCATCCTTCAGTGTTGTATAGCTGCATTAAATATATGTATATAGATAAAAGGTCTCCCTATGGATAGTGGCATGAATATATGTATAATTTATATAGTACATAGAATTCTAAGATTCTGATACAACATTTGCGTAATATAACACATGTGATATAGTATGTGGAATTCTAATATTGAGAAAATACATTTGAAATATTTCACATTTTTCAGACTACCCCAAAGCATAGAGCTGTACTGCTGCTTGCCCTGCTGGAAGGAGAACTTGGGACCTTGGAGCAACCCACAGACTGCAATCACAACAGTCGTGGCCAGTGAGCTACAGGGTTGGAAGCATGCCATTACTAAACAGGGCCAGTTTTCAACCTGCCTCTGTCCGAAGCATGGAGCTGCCACTGCGGTAGTTCACTGCTGATTGCACTGTGGGGGAAGGAAAGCACAATGGTTGAGGGCAGCACAGGACTGCGGCATTGTCCATGGGCTGCAAGCACAAAGATCCAGTCTGGTGATCCTCAGGGTAGCCAGCACTGAGGGCAGGGAGCTTCAAGATCACCCTGACTCTGGGCAACAGCAGGATATCTGAGATAAGTCTCGGCAATGGTCCAGTATTGATCTGAAACCAGAAACCTTGAAGCTGACCACACGACTCATTGGAATGAGTACATGTAAAGCTGTTTGGGAACAAAAGAAGTATGTGTGGTAAAGAGAGGTGGACCTAGAGATGCTAAGGCGGTGGTGACAGACAGATGTGGGAGAAGGCTGTGTTGGGCAGGGGAACATGACTTCCCTGACTCTGAGCTATGACGGGATGTCTGTTATTTTCTGGATCGGGCCTCCTCCAAAGATCTTCATTGTCTGTGCTGTCCCCAGAGTCCATGTTGGTCTCCATGGTGTGTGCCACAACCAAGAACATGCTGGTGTCGGTGGTCCATGCTGAAGCTCCTGTCCAGTGTTGATGCCTGTGGTCTGTGTGGTGGTTCTGTGCTGAAGCTGATTGCCATATTGGTGTCTGTGATCTGTGCCACCAACACATATATGTTGATGTCTGTGGCCCATGCTGCCACCTGAGATCATGTTGGTGTTAATGGACCTGCTGTAACCAGGGGATGTATTGATGCCTGTGGCCTGAGTTACCAATCTGCCACCTGAAAGCGTCTGTAGCCTACTATCACTGAGGGCAATGGTGGTGTCAGTGTTCCATCATGCAGCAAGGTGCCATGTTGATGTCCATGGTCTGTACCACCATGGGATCCAAGCCTCATGCTGATGCTGGAGGCCATGTGGATGTGTGTGGTCCATGTTGTCACTAGAAACCATGTGGAAGTCCATGATCCAAGCTGCTGCTGACTGTAAGGGGCAAGAAAATTCTGTTGTTTTTGTTGTTTTGTTTTGTTTTTGCCATGACTGCAGACTCACAGTTGAGAATGAGAGACAGAGGCATCTATGACAGCCTCTCCCCCATGCCACCACTTCCATCCCTCAAAAAGAAACAGTCTGGAAAGGATGCTGTTAAAGAGAACTCTTAAAAATTGTGGGAAAGATGAAGTGAAGCTCTTCACAGTTGAAGGCTTCTGGTTGCTGCTGGGGGTGAGGAAAGATTCTGTTTTCTTTAAGGGATTGGCCACTGAGAGTTTGATCATGCTCCAGGGAATATAGGGGCAATACAAATAGGACTTGGTATATGTTTCTTTATACTTGGGAGGGATATCACAGGGGTCAGTGGGAGGACCTGGGAGGACTACAATATGACTGTGATGGGATGATGCATTATGTGAAATTTCCAAATAATCAATGAAAATATGAGGTTGGAAAAAAACTGAATGGCAAAACATATGATACATTTAAAGAAAATGATAAATTTACATTTCCCAGAGGCTCAATGAGCTCCAAATATACAGAGAATGAAAACCAATCTATCAATTAATAACAGAAGCAGATTGCTAATGTCTTACTCTGCTTAGGCTGCTAAAAGAAGATATCAAAGTCTGAGAGGTTTAAATAGCTTTAATTTGTTTTCTTTGGAAATCTGAGACTAGTGGAGTCACTGTCTAGTGGGGACACTTTCCTTGAGCAGTAAACAGCCAGTTTCCATGTCTTCATATGGATGGAGCTGCGTGAATAGAGTGTGTTATGTCCTCTTCTTTTCTTTTCCTTTTAAAATAAGTGTTAGTGGTGTCTATGCATGTGTATATAGTTATTCCCATGTGTGGGAGTACACATATACATGTACACATGTGTGTGGAGTGCCAAGGCTGACATCAGGAGTTTTCCTCACTAGCTCTCCACTTTATTTATTGAGGCAGAATCTCTCGGCTAAACACAGGGCGTGGTGATAAAGTTAGGCCAACTAGCCATCTTGCTTCATTGATTCCCTGTCTCAATTTCGCAGGCACTGGTATTACAGACGTCAAAAGTTGACCTGGTACTTACAGGAGTTCTGGAGATTTGAACTTCATGTCTCAAGCTTGTGCAGCAAGCATTTCAGTCACTGAGCCAAGTACCAAGCCCCACTCTTTCTCTTCTGAGGAGGGCAAACAATCCTTTCTCATTAGGGGTGAGGACATCAAGATAAGGTTTGATGAAGCAAATTTCAGTGTATAAAACCTAAAAGGCAGAAATAATAAAAGCAATTTAAAAGCAGATGGAGAGAAAAGACAAACCTCAAGTAGGAAAAATATGATTAAGGAAGATTGCAAATATCTAATAAGATACAGTGTAAGAAAGGCTTTGGAGCATCACCTTTAACACACCAAAAGAAAAAACCCTCAACCATTTATGATGACTTTCAACTTTCTTGTATTTAAATAAAAAGCAGGCTAAAAATAAATGATAGAAATGCAGGAAAACTTTGACTGTGGAGTGTAAGGAGTTTTGTTTAAAGCAACCTAACATTTATCTCTACTGCTTGATTGCATTAGTTGAAAAATATACTTTTTATTGATGCTCATATAATAATCTAGAATGAAGTGTGATGGTAAATAATCACTGTGAGCTTGAATGGACTGAGGATTAATAGAGCACATCTTCTTGTGAGGGTTTTCTAAGACAATTGGATATTGAGCTTCTGACCAGATGAATGATTTTATCCATTGGTGTATTAAATATTTAAGGAGATACTGAGAGGTGATGGAATTGTGGAAAGTGGAGTCTTGTTGGAGGAAGCAGACCGGTCATTGGGTACATTTCCATGGAAACTACACTTGGACCTGGCTCCTTCCTCTTGCTCTTCTGTCTGCATACAGTCTGGGATAGAGTGAAGAAGTAAGTGGTCACTTTAGAAACTTGGAACTGCAGCATCCTTAGCCATTAAGGAAACACAAATCAAAATGACTCTGAGATTCCTCCTTATACCCTGTCAAAATGATGAAGATCAAAAACACACGTGACAGCTCATGTGGGAGAGGATGTGAAGCAGGCAGAGCATTTCTCCATTGCTACTAGGAGTGCAAACTTGTGCAGCCACTTTGGAAACCACTATGATGGTTTTTTCAGAAGACTGGAAATTGATCTACCTCAAGACACAGCTGTACCACTCTTGAACATTTACCCAAAGGATGCTCAATCACACAACAAGGATACTTGCTCACCCATGTTCATAACAGCTTTAGTCATAATAGCCATAACCTGGAAATGATCTAGATGTCCCTCAACCAAAGAATGGACACAGCAAAGGTGATGAGTAGTAGGGAGGCAGGGCCCCCTGCTCCATCCCACCCGGCTAGCTTACACCCAAAATAATCACATAGAAACTGTATTCATTTAAACACTGTCTGGCCCATTAGCTCTAGCCTCTTATTGGCTAACTCTCACATCTTGATTAACCCATTTCTATTAATCTGTGTTCACCATGTGACTGTGGCTTACCAGCAAGATTCTAACCTGTGTCCGTCTCAGGCCTTCTGAGAGATTCAGGGTATCTGCCTGTCTGTCCTTCTCAGCATCCAGTTCTGTCTACTCCGTCTACCTAAGTGCTGCCCTATCAAAAGGCCAAGGCAGTTTCTTTATTCAACCAATAAAGCAACACATAGACAGAAAAACCTCCTACACCAGTGATGCATTTAACACAATGGAGCATTTCTTAGTTGTTAAAAACAAAGACAGCAGGAAACTCGAAGGTAAATGGATGAAAACTAGAAAAAAATCATCCTGAGTGAGGTAACCCAGATGCAGAAAGACAAACATGGCATGTGGTATGTACTCACTCACAAGTGGTTATTAGCCATAAAGTAAAGGATAAGCAGGCTTTAATCCACAGCCTCAGAGAGGCTAAGTAACAAGGAGCACTCAAGGGGGGCACTTGAATCTCCCTGGGAAGGGGAAATAAAAGAGATTTCATGGGTGGGCTAGGGATATGGGAGGATGGGAACACGAGGGATCTGATGGGGGTGTGTGAATGGGGAGAATACTGAAAGGGGGTCATTTTAGTATCAGGTAGAAACCTGGTCCAAGGGAAACTCCCAGGAATCTACAAGGACGATTCCAGCTAAGACTCCTAGTAATAGGGGATATGGAACATGAACTGGTCTCTTCTGTGACCAGTGGAGGGATTGGAGCACCAAACCAGCCACGTTATCTTCAACCAAAGTATGTTCCGCCTAGGGAATGTACTGGGGTAAGGGTGACACAGAGATTGTGAGCATGGCTAACCAATGACTGGTTCAGCCTGAGACCAAGGCCACAAGAGTGAAGCCTCCTCTCATACTCCCTGAAGCACCAAGACACAGAGGTGGGTGACCCAGAGACCTAGGATAGAACCAAACACGACTGAAGAAAAAGAATCAATGTAATGACACCTGATGATATTCTGCTATGCTCATAGATTGGTGCCTACTACAACAGTCATCAGAGAGGTTTCATCTAGCAACTGGTGGGAAACCAGTGCAGAGACCCACAGCCAAACATTAGCTGGAACTCAGGAAATCTCGCTGAAGAGGGAGAGGAAAAATTGTAGGAGCCAAAGGGGTAAAGGACATCATGGAAAAAGCCCACAGAATCAACTCACCTGGACTCATAAGAGCTCATAGAGATTGAACTAATAACCAGGAGGTCTGTATGAGACAGACCTGTATGACACAACCCAGTTGTGTAGCTTGGTCCTTTTCTGGGACTCCTAACAATGGAAGCAGGGATTGTTGCTGATTCTTTTGATTTTTATTTTGGGATCCTATTCCTCATGCTAGGTTACTTTGCTCAGCCTTAGTACAAGGTGAGGTGCTTAGGCTTACTGCAACTTGATATGCCATGTTTTGTTGTTATCTGTGGGAGGCCTGCCATTTTCTGAATAGAAAGAGAGGAGGAATGGATGGGGGTTAGGCAGAGAGGAAGTAAAGAAAGGGACTGGAAGGAGAGTAGAAAGGAGAAAATGTGGTTGACATGCAAAAAGAAATAAATTAATATTTAAAAAGAAAATAAGCTGTGAACTGAAATAAATCCTTTCATGTGTAAGTCTGGTGTGTGTGTGTGTGTTTCTGTCACAACATAATGCCTGACTCACACAGAAAAGAAATATCTACAAAGTTCCAATTCTCTTTCCCACCTTGTTTTGTTATAATTGAAGCAGACATCTCCAGTGCAAACTATGCAATAAAATTTGGCTGCAAAATTGTTTTAATAATTGTCAAAAATCTGGTAGAAGCTGTCTCTCACCACCTGCATTGAAAGAAACAAACATTACAAAATCCTTTTCTAAAAGTTCAGCTATTTTATTTCTTCTCATCCACAGACAAAGCTTGCCTGACAGCCCACTCCCACACTCAGAGGCAAACACAAGAGTATCAGCAACTGGGAGACATGAGCATGACGCGGGTTAATCCTTCCCTTGCACTCTGGTGCAATTCCTTCATTTTTTTTTTCGTGTTTTGACTTTAATGTAATCAAGATGGTGACTCTCAAAACCCCTTAAAGAAATGCAGCTTCCAGACTTCTCTTTGCCAGGGCACATAATAGAGTTATAACTCCTTGCATCTGGAAAAGACCTTTGTTTAAAGCCCTCGTCTGAGGTAAGTGAACCGAAGCCTCTCTGGTGTAAATGAGCTTCAGATGTTCTGTGTGGCGTGCTAACAATGGAAAACACACACACACAAGTCAGACCACAGTTTTAATTCTGCCTGTTTAAGCATGTGCATGTGTGTAGTTCCCTTGCTGTGCTGACCTGACGTCAACCAGCCATGAAACAAGACTCTGCTACTTGAGGTTGCAATCGAACTGAGTGATGGTACCACAGGCATCAGGATTAAAACCCACACATTAATAGTTGTCTAAATGAAACTTTATTTGTGTATATATTCTTAAAAAGCTCTGGTCTCCAAATGCTGGAAAATTATTATTAATTGTGATTCTATTGAGTTTCAATACATTTGGAATAACTCGTGATTTCTAGAGGAAATTGTCCTCTTAGTCACTCAGAGAAACAAAGCCAGGGCTCCCTTCATTTTTCTCTTCTCTGTTATTACTCTAAGGTTGACTTAGGTTTCCAGTGAGGCTCATACAATGCCCTCTCCTGAAACTGGATATATTAAGCTTTAGATTCCTCATCCCTTTAACTTCTGGACATGGACCTCCCATATCACTGAGAGTTTTCAGCTGATCCCTGTAACCCTGGCCTTTTGACATGATACCACCACCTGTCACTACACACAGTATCTTAGTCACTACCTACAGATAGGACCAGCTTGTCATCTACAGCCCCTTGGTTTCGATCCAATTTCTGCCACTCAGTTTTCTCTGTATTTTCTGTAAGTGCTCAGAAACTATCCCTTGCCTTTCTGAAGCTTCCTGGAATCTTCTTGTGGGTTCTCTTTCCTAGAAATTTCTTTGGCTTTTGGGGCTGTGACCATGCCCACACAATGCTGGCATCTGATAGTTACATTACAAACAGGAAGAGGAGCACAGCCTTCTCAGCTTCCAGAGTCCCAACATGTACTGCCTGAGGTTCATGTTGCTCTGTGTCTTTCCTACCTGTCACAGGGCTAGGTGTTGAGATATAGTGATCCCCAAACAGACAAGACAGCATCTCTGTCTTGTCTATCATCATCTAACCTGCCTCCCAGACTAAACTCTCTTCTGTCCTTTATTGAAACAGAGGAAACATCTTTCGAGCTAGGTTTCATTTTTTTTCTTGCTCTGTAGTTGAGGCCATAACCAAAATGTTTTCTCTTACCTTAATTCCTGTAGAAAATTAAAGAATCCAGAACTCAATGTGAATGTCATTAGGCTAAAATCAAGACATTAAGGTCATCAAAGCATAGAACCCAAAAGAAACCTGTTCTTGCCTTTCCCATATTGTGGGGTCAGCTCATTGCCTCACAGCCTCCTTTCCAGTGAAGTCCAGCTTTATAACATGTCCAAACAGCTCCGTGTTCTCATCTTTGGCCGTCCATCTGCCTTCTCAATGTCTCTGTTCTTTTTCCTCTTCCTTAGAACACTTATGGTGGCTTAGGGCCTACCTAGACAAGTCAGGATAACCTTCTCATCACAGATCTTCAACCATATCTATAAAAGTCCCCAGATTGTTATCTGGTGCTTTTAGGGGCCATTTAGTCTGTTGAAAGTGCCAGTATGATTAAATGGAAATGAAAATCTTTCGAGGAAGTTCTTCTGGAGCCACTGATATGTGTATGGGAAAGACAAGGCATCATACACATTATATGTTAAAATTCATCTGAATTGGATCATAGATTTAATTATAAAAGATAAAACTGTTTTATGCTTGTTAATATCAGTATCTTCTGGGTTTTGATGATCTTTCAAGCAGCTACTTATGTTATCTCACTGAAATGAGCTGAAACTGAATATTCTAATTATCTCAAAACAAAGAATATGAATACAAATTGATGTTTTATAGCATTACTTTTCTTGTTTCCATGAATAAAATATGTAGCAGAATCAATTTAAGGGAATAAAGATTTATTTTGACTCACAGTTTGAGAGAACCCAGTCTATCACATTAGGAAAGGCATGCTGGTCCAGGAAGTAGAAGCAAATATAGAATGGAAAGAGGGTTTGTCTGCACCATAAGTCTCAAGGCAAGCCCTCCCCAAGATCCACCTTCTTCAGCTAGACCCCACCCCATAGAGGTTTTCAAAGAAGGCGGGAAACAAATGCTCAAGAAGATGAATTTGCAAAAGACACTTCACACCCATCTATAGCAACGCCCTCCCTGTTATAAATCAAACACATTCCAGTCTGCAAAATGAATACACAAAAATGCAAAAATAATAACTAAATAAATGAGAACATTAAGCAAAGAAACATTTGGGAAGAACTGAGCCAGAAAAGAGTTTAGTGAGCATGATGTGTGTTGAGAACCTCAGTTCAACTCAGTTCCTAAAAGGATGAAAATAAAGCAAAAGCATGCTTTCTTTTATGCCAGGCAGTGGTGGGTGCACACCCTTTGTCCTAGCACTCGGGAGGCAGAGGCAGGCTGATCAATGTGAATTTGAGGTTGGTCTGGTCTTCAAGAACAAGTTCCAGGACAGCTAGGGCTATTACACAGAGAAATCTTGTCTCAAAAAACCAAAATAAATATACAAACAAATAAAAATTAATTATCCTTTTCCTAAGAATAAGACCTGGATATATATACTCTCCCAGTATTCATAAACAGAAAAGTAAACTGGGATGAGTATTTCCTTAAATCCATCATTCAGTTAGTTTAATAATACTTCCAAGGCTGAAGAGAAGATTCTGTCGTTAAGGGCACTTGCTGGCCTTGCAGAGCGTGGGGGTTTGGTTCCTAAAACCCACATGATACCTCACAACTCTCTATAACTCAAATCCCTAGAAGTCCCACTCCTTCTGCCAGCCATTATACATGGGGTGCACATACACACACCCAGGCACACATCCACATACATAGAAATAAATCTTAATTAAAAGACTGACTTTCAGAACAACATCCCAGCATGCCGCAGTATAAGCGGTATAGGCAGATGGACTAAAGCCACGTGTGACATTAGCACAGGCATACAAAGCATTCACTATGTGCTCCCAGGTTTACTAGTAATCAAGTCTGGTGCAAGATAAGTGGGTCCTACTTTTTTTTAAAAAAGCAGGTCTTCATTAAAACAAACAAACAAAATACAGTATCATGTCTTAAGTATTGTTGGAAACTAGATTTAAGTTGCCCAAGAGATTTCACTGTGGTAAAAATTTTCATAATCTTTAGTTTATAATGTACATTTTAAATTTCAAATAAAATCATCATTTCTCATATTTCCAAGCTAGTTTCCTAGACTAAATTTCCCAGGTACCATTCTAAAATTAAGTTTCTCATCTCATGTAAGAACTAGTATGTTGACAACTTGGAACTACAGTTAATTCAAAGGAACAGTGCATCTGTGTCAAGAACAATTCGTGACAAGATGAAAAGTGTGTCTTGTGAATGATACCTGGACGATAAAGTAAGAGAGAAGGCTGGGAAGTGCTCTGACTCCAATGCTTAGACCAGTGGGCAGGTTGCCTTTGCATAGCAGACGACATTGCCTTTATTCTTTCTGGCGATAACATCCAAGAGTAGGTCACCATTCAAAAGGGAGTCATGAGTTCTTCAATTTATATGAAGAAATATGAATGTAAAATTTATATAAATGTTCATGCACTTAAATCATTTCCCCTGATGGGCTAGGAAAAGCTGAAGGATGCAAACTGCTTCCCAGGTTCAAAAACAAAACAATGTCAGATCCGAGCTGAAGAAACAACCATCAAAGCAAAGAAGAACATGATGACAACAAAATTTTCAAGCCACACACATTATGCCAGAAGGAAAAATGAAATCTGCTCAAAGCAAAAACCAAATAATTCTGTTTGCATCAAGTAAACTCACAGATCCCTCAATTCCATGCCCTGGAGCTTTCACTAGAAGAAAAGTGTTTCTTTGCTTTTCTATTTCAGCTGCTTCTGGAAACATGGATAAGTCTGTTGACTCTGCCCTTCTGAGTCGCTGGCTGCTGAATATCAGGTAACTGCTGTTCTGTCTGACAGTAGAGTTTTCCTGCTCCCTGCTTCCATGTGCACAAACCTTCACTCCTATACACACGAACATGTCTTTGAGAATGGGACATATAAAGGAAATTTCACTCTGCGTGTATTTTTCTTGTGCACAGTCCCTGAAGGATCTGTAATACTAATGCAACAACATTCAAGGAAGAAAAATCATCTGGGTACTTCCTTATTAGGTGCTCAGAGCTGCTGTTTTCTTAGGTAATATCTGCTAGACTAATTCTTTGCCCGGGCTAGTTTCATCCTGCTCTGAAATAGTCAGTCTGAGGTTAATATGACTTATCTCCTGTCATTATTCCTCACTGTTCTCATTTGATCACACAAGGAAAATCCTATCTGCCCTAAAATAATCACCCTTCTTGTCTAGGTGATCCCTTGTTGTTATGGTAACCAATAAGGCCTATCACCTGAGCATGTTTGAAGACTCTATAAAGATCAAACTCTGCAAATGTGAACGCACTTTTAGGTCTTTCTAACTAAGAGCTAGTGGAGCAGATACTTTTGGAAAAGAACTCTGGGATAACATTTGAGTTATCCAAATTCTATTAGACTAAAAAAAAAGAGTCTAACGTCTAATTAAAACCAAAGAGTTTGGTGGACAATGAAGTTATGCGGGCTGGAGGACTAAAGCTATGAATGAGGTCATCTACCCCAGGGAGGAGAGCAGAAATAGACGAAGCTCAGAGAGACAAGTCAAGGCCAAAAATATGGAAAGGGAGAGGGGATGGGTGGTTTCTAAACATTAGACTCACCCTGTAAGTGTTCGGAGAGGAACTAAAGATGACCCAGGTTCTAAAACCACAGACAAGTTGGTACTCTCCAAGGTCAGTTCAATAAAAAACAAAAACACTACCCCCAAAAAAACAAAACAACAATAAAAATGAGTTGGGATGGGGAAAAGGTGTGTTATCTGAGAGCAATCAGTTACGCTAACAGGATAAATGACATGTATGATGGTAAGCATTGATTAACAATTTGACGGGATCTAGGATCACCTACAAGACCAGCCTCTGGATATACCCATAAGGGGTTTTCTAGGTAAGATGTACTGAGCTAGGTAGATCTATTTTAACTGTGGATCGATTGTAGCATCCCATAGGCTGCAGTTCTGGACTACCAAAAGATGAGACAGTGAGGTGAGCTCTAGAATTAATTCATCATTCTCTGCTTCCTGTATCCTGTGGACAAAAATCAAACAGCCACCTCAAACTCCTACCACCACGACTTCCTTGCTTTCCATGACAAAGTTCAATCCTCCAGTGCTTTTGTTGGGTTATTTTTATCACAGTAATGAGAGAAGTGGGTGAAATGCTGTGTTTTGTGTTTCTCTATGAGGTACCTTAAGAGTATGAATACTGAGTCTAGAACAGTCTTAACATTTTATTGTTCTTAGGCATATGGCTTAGGGTGACCTTAAGTGGACCAGAGTCAAAGATAGCCTTGTCTCTCTGTGGTCCCCTCACTCCATCAGTATGTTGGAGACAGGAACTTTAAGGAGACTTCAAATATGCCCATGTGCATTTTGATAATTATACTCCATTGAGTATTGCATAGCTGTATTTACTTATATTCGTGTCTTAACTCCTCTTCTTTAAAATGATTGATTCTGAAACTAGGATTTCCTAGGTCATCCCCGCTTCTCCCCAATTCTTCCATTGTGTAATGTCACAGTTCATTCACTGATTATACCCTGTGAGTTCCCCTCATTTTTCAACTCCCTATCCAGCTGAACGAATCACATTAGATACTGAAAAAAAAAAATCAGCTGGTTGACTATATTGTGAAATAATGGTCCCAAATCTTAGTTTGTCTCTCGGTAACACACCATTTAAAAACATGTCTCAATAAACTATCGTTTCTCACTACTTTGCTAGAATATTCAGATAAATAAATCAACTATTAAGACATATATCAAAGCACCAAATATTTACACAATCTCAGAAATTGGAGAGCTCTTATGAGATGTTTGAAATGATTAAACTGCACTAATTATCTTCTAGCTCTTCCTTTTAGTCTAAAGATGATGTCACCATAGAAGCTCTAAGAATGTCTCCCTCATACTGAACAAGAACCAGGCATTATTGACACCTACAAAGGATAGAATTGTAGAGCCCCAAACTTACTAGTGGGAAACGTGAAGAAAGAGGACTTACTCTGGAATTTCCTTCTCTCCTCTTCTGCAGCCTGGGGCTCCAGAATTCTCTGGACTGCTTAGACTATGTCTTCTGTATCCAATGTCATAACTAAGAGGTCCAGCATCCTTTTTACTTTAATTAATTTCAGAGAGCATTCTGGCAATGGACTGTTGCATGTCAGACCCTGAAATATAGATAGGCATGTGACACGTGCAAAAGAATTAGTGACTAAGATTCTTTTTGAAACTTCATTGAGTTGACACTTTAATTTCTATTGGCACCTTAATTTTATCATATGCAATGTGTATTAACTGCAAGGGGAAAAAGTCAGACAATCAGGATGGAGAACACTCTTGATATAAGTCCTAATGTAGAAATGAGGGGAGCAGAAAATATTCAGGAAACTGCAGAACAAGGGAAAGATGCTGTGGTTTGCCATGTGGGGGTGTGCAGTAAGGGAAAGAGGGACAAGGAGGGAATCGAAGACTTTAATAAAGCCATGAATAGCTGTTATTGGAATGACAGAAAGAATAATGCAGGTACATTTTACAAGCCTAGCATACTACCCTTGTCCTTTCTCAGAACCAGCAGATTTACTTATCCCTGATTCCTGATGTTGTGGAAGAATGAAGAAGAGGTTAGTCCCACAGTGTGATATGGTATCTTTTCAGTTAGGTCTCATTAGCACACTGGACTGGTAATACTAGGTTTGACTAAGCCTGGACAATTCAAACTAATTAAATAGCAAGCTAAAATTAGCCATGGTAACTTATGAAAAGTCAAGCCCTGCCTTTATTACCCCCTCTTTAGACTCTACGTTCTTCTCTAGAATCATCTCAGATCTGCATGTCCATTGGATAATAGCTATTAAATATTTTGCTTATTATTTAAACCAGGCTTTGGATTCTTCAGTGTTTGAGATGAGTGTGTAAGAAAGTGAATAAAACCATGGACCTTCTAGAAGCACCCAGGTTGGGAAAGGAGCTGAGGGTAGTGTCCAAGGGCTCCTATTTTCCCATCAGTCAGAATCCCCACTCTCCCCTTTTGCTGTCATCTGATGTTTGAAATATTAGTTAATATCACCACCCTGGGTTTAGGCATTTTATTTTCATATGTAAAGTGGAAATAAACATATTATCTTGGGGGCTGGTGAAAAGGCTCAGAAGTTATGGGTGCTTACTGCTCTTCCAGAAGACTTAAGTTCAGTTTCTAACACTTATATCTGGCAGCTTACAGCCAGTTGCAACTCTAGTTCCAGGGAATCTAATGCCCTCTTCTGACCTCCATAGGAACCCACACAGGCACAGGCACAGGCACAGACACACACACACACACACAAATATATATACATACAAAGATAAAATCTTAAAAAAATAATGTTATCAATTTTATATCATTAATTTGTAGATTATATAACAACACATGTGCATGTTATTCCTTGTAAGTTACTGGTATAGAAAAATCACAATTTACTATTACTTACTATTATTATCATTAATTATTATTATTGTTAGTCTTCTAACCCAGAACATAGGAACCCACACAGGCACAGGCACAGGCACAGACACACACACACACACACAAATATATATACACACAAAGATAAAATGTTAAAAAAATAATGTTATCAATTTTATATCATTAATTTGTAGATTATATAACAACACATGTGCATGTTATTCCTTGTAAGTTACTGGTATAGAAAAATCACAATTTACTATTACTTACTATTATTATCATTAATTATTATTATTGTTAGTCTTCTAACCCAGAACATAACCATGTAGGGGTATAAAAATGGCTCTTAAAAAAAGCAGTCTCATTATTGACGCATTTACAAAGTCACAGAAAGCATGACCAAGGTTTTGACTTCAGTGCTGAGTCAAATGCTTTTGCATTCTAGAAAGAGACATTAAGGTGTCCCAGGAAGGAATGAGTAGAAGAATTGAGCATCTGTCGGCCATAAAGAATGACTTAGCTCTTTGTCTTTTCTCTGATTTTCTCTGTTCATATTCCATGGAAATCTCACTTGGTATCAGGATACCAGCTACCATTAAGAAAATTCTTCTTTATATAACTCCCCTGAACTCTAGCCATGCAGTTTAGATTAAGAGAAGCATGTAGAGATGATGATGGACTAAACCTCTGAACTGTAAGCCAGCCCCAATTAAATGCCTTCCTTTATTAAAAAAAAAAAAAGAGTAGCATATAGAAAGCGTCAAACAACTTCTCATGTGCAAGGACAAACCAAGTTGAAAGAAAGATGTGAGCTGCCTTTTTTTCCCAGTGGGATTTAACCAAGAGCATTTCCTACAGTCAAAGTAGACAAAGACCTCAGGCAGAAGATAAAGAGGGTTGTCAGTCTGTGTTATAGGCAAAGTATAGCACACACCTGTATAATCCTTCACTCTGTGACAAAGGAATGTCTAAGAGTAAGATATCATGGGATCAATTCAATCTAGTAAAGTTAGCCATACTATATATATTAGCCATGTTTCCTTAGAAGAAGAGAAGTGTTAAAATGTGTGTGTATGTACATGCACTCCTGTACACATACACACAGGCAGACAGACAAACAGATGATTTATTACAGCAGCTTACAGACTGTGTGTTGCAAAATATCTGTACCCTATGTGAGGATGTGTTGCTGTGATTGATGTAATAAAATGATGAGTAGCCAATAGCTATGCAGGACAGGACAGACAGGACTTCCAGGCAGAAAGAAAAAAGAAGTCAGAGGGATGAATCTAAGAAAGGGGACATGGAACAAGTTAGACGTATGGGATAGATAAAAGGTATCTGAGCCATGAGATAGACTAATAAAAGGTTAATTTAAGTTATAAGAGCTAGTGGGACAAGCCTAAGCTAATTGTCAAGATTTTATAATTAATCAGAAGTCTCCATATCATTATTTGTGAGCTGGTGGCCACATAGAAAGCTTTCAACAGCTGTAGTTTGGTCAGCCTAATGATAACTGTCTCTTAAAAAAAAAAAAGGCCAAAATCCATAAGCCTGAATATCTCAGTTGCTCATCAGTCTACATTGGTACCCTGGAGAAGTGGTTTCTAATTCTGAGATAAACTTAAAAGCAAGAGTTAAGGCAAACAGGGAAAAAACCCAAAGCTTCCTTCTTCTATGACTGTTCATATAGGCAGCAATGAGAAGGTGTAGCCCAGATTTAGGGTGATGCTCTTAACCTAAAATGAACCAGATTTAGGGTGAATCTTCCCACCTTAAATGATGTAATTGTGGTAGTTTGAATGAGCATAGCACCATGAGTAGAAGCTCATATAATTGAGCACTTTGTCCTGAGTTCATAAACTATTTGGGAAGGGTTAGGAGGCATGGCCTTATTGCAGGAATGTCCCTGGGGCTGAGCTTTGCAATTTCAAAAGACTGGTACCATTCTCAGCGTGTCTCTCTCTGCCTTGTGGTTGTTTCTGAAGATGTGAGTTCTCAGCTACGGCTCCAATACAATACCCACCTGCTGCCAAGCTCCCCAGCAAGATGGTCATAAACTCTAACCTTCTGAAACCATAAGCCCAAAACAAGCACTTTCTTTTATAACTTTCCTTGATTATGGTGTTTTATCATAGCAATAGAGAAGTGATGAAGAATCCAGGTGTGCTGTGCTGCTTTTAGTTGGTTTTAGCTGGCTTTAGTTGCTTCCAGATGTAGTTAAGTTGACAGACAAGATTGACCATCATCACAGGAATCACCTTCCTTCAGAAGCGACATGGGAATGCTGGGTAAAGTGACTAAGGGCGGCCGTGGTCCATAAACATAACAACACAGCCTTCTTTCCACACTGTGTTCTAGTCAGCTGTGGAACAACGGCCTGTTCATTGATTTATTCGTTAACTCAACAGAAATTCCAGAATGTTACCTTCCCGCATTTCAGGTTCTACCAAGTGTTCCTTTTTTTTTCCCCCTATTTTTTTCAGTAGTAGATAACAGTGTCTTGGTGATGCAGCTCAAAGAGCAGTAATTAACATAAATAGCTATGTGAGTCTCTCTGTACCTACCTCATTTTGTTCCAAGAGCAGGGCACTAAGAGATTTAATGCCAGAAAATAACCAAAGATGGGCAAAACTGAATCCATTAATATTAGCTATGAAATTATGGGTATGACAACTTATGTAAAGTGAAAACTATTTAAACAAGGCTCTCTTGTTTCCTTGTTCTAAGCTTATAATCATCACCTTTTAAATCTGGAACACCACGCAGGAGCACAGTGAGGTATTGTGCCTTAGAAGAGAAGAGAATGGATGAAAACCAAGGCTAAGCCAAGGCAGCTCCTTCCTTTGCATGGTGCAACACAATGCCGCTGGAGGTATTTGGTAAAAGGCAGGAACATCAAAGTCAACCGAAGCTTTTGCTGAGGTGTAAAGCTGTTCCCTTTGGCGCTGTGGTATTTTAAATTCGACTCGCTGCTGTGCTGAGAAAATAAAAATTAAAACTTTTCATTAAAGCAAGTTTCACCACTTCAATTTACATAGTTCAGTGAGTTTTAAAGGGGAATACAGCAGCATTTAATTGATCTGCAGAAGCCCTGAAATCATAAAATTCCTGTATTGTAACTTTTACGTGCATATGTCTTTTGTGAACTGGCTGGTTTTACTTTTGTTTTGTAATTCCTGAAACTTATCCAGGCTACCACTGCTTTCTACCTTGAGGTCACTGACATGGAAGGAAGCACCAAACAGAAAAGGGGTTACCCCCATCTTTCCTTTTCCTCCTATGTAATTGTGTTCAGCAGAGATGGTTGATAAGGCAGATAAATATACAGAGCAAATGATGTTCCTTCTCTGTGTGTGTGTGCTGTGTGTAAGAGATGCTCCTCCTCTCCGTGTGTGTGCTGTGTGTAAGAGATGCTTTTTCTCTTTGTGTGTGTGCTGTGTGTAAGAGATGCCTCAAGCCACTCTGCTGTCCATTGTTCCTCTGATCACACATCAAAAATGTAAAAGTACAATTATTGTGTTTTCCTAGACAGTGAAAACAGAGTAAATCAAGTGTGGGGTTTCAGGTAATGGTGTAGTTTGAATAAAGGCCACAAGGCATCCCTGGGTTCTCCTCTGGACTCTCCCCACAACTTGCTAGATCTTTGAGCAGCTCACTAAATGGTATGATAGCCATTTTCACATATATGACCAGGTCCTCTTTCTACTCAGACAGCCTTGAGTCTGCCCTTTCTGAGGCCTTTCTTTTACTCCATCACTGTCAATGTTTTTAACAGCATCTCCTCCCCAAAATATTTGCTAGGAACATTATACACAACAGCCAAAAGCCCACCAGTGTAATTGTGAGGACCTATATAATTAATACAGAGTCACGATTTAAGATCTGGGAGATTTCTGTTTAGAATGCAGAATTCCAACTAATTTATTTTTTAAAAAAATCAATTCCATTTTATATTTTTATTTTTTTTAAAAAAGAAAACAAACTATCTTTTTTTCATTATACATATCAATCCAAGTTCCCACTTCCTCCCCTCCTCCCATTTCTTCCACATCCCATCCAATTCCAACTAATTTTTATAAGTCTAAAGAAGTGCCACTACTTCTCTGCATTATGGATGGTCATAATCTCAAGTTTGTCTCTGCTTTACTACATCCTATTTCCTGTGAAATGTCATCTGCAGCTTCACCTCCAAGACTGTAAGTAAGTTAGTGATGTGTGCTTTACACCATCTGGATAAAAGTCAGGAGACACAATCTGAGCTATCACGTTACCCACTCTAGGTGGCTTGTAGGCCATCTGTGACTCGTCTTTCCAGCCAGATTTCTAACAAGGAAATGGGTAAGTGTGTCTCTCGCAGACCAGATCCTTTCTGTGCACCTTTCATGTATATTTGTACAACTCCCACTCATCCAGCATGGGAGAAAACTTAGGGTTGATAAATAATTCATAATCAGGTCCCAAGGAATCAATGAACCAATCCTTCACCAAGGCAATTTGTTTTTTAGAGCTGCAGCAAGAGAATTGTTATGTTCTCTCCGTCAGTTTAATTTTGGAGTCTGTGATACTTGAGTTGAGGGCATAGTTTAAATGAGGTAAGGGAACTAGAGAGCTCCTCAACTCATATCCATAAGTCAATGCCCATTCCTCGTCTCTATAAAGCTGACCCAGGATACACATTAGCTCTAACAAGGAGTGCTGCTTTGAGAAAACAGGCAACGCTAACCATTTGTATAATATTTTCAGTATCTGTATAAATCAGCATCCATATTGTTCATAAATATTTGATGATGTATTTATGACCACGCACTATTACTTTGAATATGTTGATATTGATACACACATGAGTAAGTCAACCTATGAACATGTATCCACATGTGTGTTTGTGAATATATACACTAATACAAATATATGTCTTTATATAAAGAAAGGGAGAGAGGAGAAGTGATATTTAGACCTTGCATTTTAATTTGGGAGGAACATATTTTAGTAATTAAATATATTGGAAAATATTGTTAACTAAAATATAATTTGACCTGATAAGGACTATATGTGCTTATAATTCAAACTAATACACTATTTTTGAATAAGACAGCTTCAGTAGACCCAAACAAATTAACACATTAACCTAGTAAAACATTCTTGCAATGCCCCCAGAAAGCCCAGATGTTGCATATTCTTGACCCCACAGAACATGCTTGCAATGTCTCAACTTCATGTGTCACCCAAAACTAGGGGACATTCCACCTAAAATTCACTTTTAAATTATCTCTTCCACACTGTGCTAGTAAAAATTGTATCTATCTACAGAATTAAACTTGCATGGAAAATTTGCCTTGAAATCTACCATAGAGACATATCGTTATAAGTATTATTAAAAATTCATGCCAAGCAATGGATGAGTGCTTGCCTGATTTAATTACTTGCATTTCATTTCTTCTTGGACAAAGTAATTAAAAAATTCATTGGATTTTCTTCACCATTAACTTAAAACATGTCATTTAGTGAGACTATTGATTGATGTGATATTTCTTTTCTCTACGGTGGCCTCTGATGTTAAATATCTATTACACATTTCAGTCTGCTTATTGTACAGACGATTTTTTTTTGCTAACTTATTTGAGTAATCCAGTGTATCTTGGGGTAGTCATTTATTAAACCTCCCTCCAAAATCTACTGAGCCTTTACCTATGATGCTAAGAAAACTGAGTCAAAGCACAGCATTCAGACCCTGCCTGTCCTTGCAACAGATCTTGGGAAGACTGGGACACAGTTATCTTTGGAGTCTTCTCCCATCCAATTTGTCCTTATATGGAGCATGACTGAAAAGGATCCTGGATTACTACAGCTCAGATGCACACACACACCCAACTTTTAAATTTATAGCTAATCTCCAATAGGCTCTTTAATAATGTGAACCAATAATGTGAACCAGATATCTTTTTTACATTTCTTATTCTTGGCAATGTTATTGAGAAAATTACTTTTTCGAGCAAAGTCTTTGCTTTTCCTTAGTTTCATGCTGACATCTTTGTGATGCAGAGATCAAGAGAGGGATATGGCTGGTCATGTACAGAACATGGACTTGGTCCCCAGGCAGATCTGGTTTGGATCCCCTCTGAGCTTCCTCACTGTTTCTAGGGCAATATAATCTCCTGGCTTCAAGTCCTCCTCAAGTAGGCAGGTGCTGAAATTATCTATTAATATTCCTAATTAATAATATTAGGAATATTAGAATTGCATAATGATGCAATAATACAACGGAGGCACTATGAAGGTGGCTGTTTGCTTCATTATCATTCTGTGCTTAGTTTGGTCCCAAGATGTTTCTCAATTTTGCTTTTATTGAGTTCTGTGAGAAATGTGTGAGTCAGGCTTAGATAATCTGTGTAGAAACACACACACATGTGCACAATATGTGTATCTTTACTTGATCTTTCTATCATATCTATCTGTGAGATTGGTAAAACAGGACATATTTTGATCATTATGCAACTGAAGATAGTAGTGTAATGGTTAAATAAAGAACCACCTCCCATAACTAAAACTACTAATGCCAAGGGGTTTCTGTCAGACTCTTTTTGTTGGAGGAAGGCCACTTGTTCTTCTCAGCTGCCTGGCTAGCTTAGATCCCAAATAATCACACAGAAACTGTATTAATTAAATCACTGCTTGACCCATTAGCTCTAGCTTCTTATTGGCTAATTCTTACATTAATTTAACCCATTTCTAGTAATCTGTGTATGGCCATGTGGCTGTGGCTTACCAGCTAAAGTTCCAGGGTCTGTCTGACTCTGGCAGAGGCTCCATGACATCTCCCTAATTCCACCTTCTTTCTCAAATGCTATAGGAGAAGCCAGTTTTCTTTATTCATTAACCAATAAAATCAACACACAGACAGAAGGACCTCCCACACCATCTTTTTTTTTTTTTTTACATCTTCTTGCTTCCTTTAATTCTTGTGTCTTAAATTCCCTATGAGATTGCATTAGGTAGTTCTGACCTGTAAAAGTCAACCATCATTATTACTTGAAAAGTGTATTTCTTCCTTTCTGCAAAAGGATAGAGGCTAAGAAATAGCCTGCTTAGATTGGATCGAAAATGATGCTTAAAATGAAAAAGAAAAGGGTAGGATAAGAGACACTGACAGAGAGGAAACAACTTAAAATCATTTCACTGGGTAGATAGCTCCTGAAATTCTGAATAAATTCCATTTCAGCAGTGAGGCCTCTCTGATGCTTTCCTCAGAAAAACCAATCAGCTAACACCAGGATCAGTGCTCAAAACATGAGGTGGATAGGATAGAGGAAGACACTTTCCACTGTACATACATAGGCACGCACATTCCATCATACATGTACACACACACACACACGCACGCACACACGTATAGTTCTGCAATACTGTGAAATGTTGGTTTACCAGTTAAAAAGCACTAACTTCACATTTGATTTTTAAGTATATACCAAGAAATGACATTTGTGACAAGCTGTTTTTTTTTTAAGTGAGACAAAGGAAGAGAGCGCACATATTGAACATCTTTTGAACGTGTAAAATGATGGAGAAGGGCTCTCCAGGCAGAAGGCATTCAGTCATATGCAGTTCTAGATTTGCAAACATGGCTCCCTGGAAGAGCCTTTCTTAGAAGCGAAAGTCTCATCCGTTGCTTTGAAACTGTCTTCTGACTTCCAAGCACTAGACCAAAGCCATTCCCTGGAATGCGGAACAGCTAGGAGAGGGACATGGCAAGGCATGGCAGTGTGATTATTTCCTTTGACTCCTTGAGCCAAAAATATACTTCTTTTCCTTTTTTACCCTCTAAAAATACAATAGTGATGTTTTTTTTTGCCTTGCAAGTTATAAAAATGCCAATGGGGTTTATTTAGTTTTTCATCAATCTCTTGGGAAAGCTGGAATGAGAGAAAAATACAGCCCAGTAAACTTTCATTATATGTGTGTATAGTAGGTCCGAGCACAAGATAGGACTTGAAGATATAACTGAAGTATTGACAAACTCCGGATGTGCCTCACAAAGTGTGTGTTGGGGTCTCTTATGGCATATGTCTAGGGAAAGTTCGCAAAAAAAATAATGATCATAATCCCACTGAGAACGTGGGAAGTAAAATCAAGCTTCACATGTTGAGATGTACTCGCCCTCCACCCACTTACGGACGTGAAACTTTAGTGAGTGTTTTGTATCTTCCCAGCCTTTCACAGTTTTGTCTCAAGGACTGACATCTATTCAGAATGCACTTTTGAAATTATAAAGTCTCGCTGCTAGACAGGATGGAATACTTCATATCAGAATCACTCTC